>NC_057814.1:335219562-335259720 GCF_018294505.1 Triticum aestivum
CAAAAGTCGATTCAGTCGACTGAAGTGTAGCTAAATCGGAGCAGCATCGCAAGCAAGAGCAAGAGCGAGAGCAGCAGCGCGAGCAAGAGCAAGAGCAAGAGCAGACCAGGCAGGGGACCGAGAGCAAGAGCAGAGCAGCAACGCGAGCGAGAGCTAAAGGAGCAGCAGCTCCTACTGATGTGGACGTCGCTGCCGAGGGAGCGACGCCGTGGAGGAAGTGGCCGGCGACGCCGCGGTGGATGGAGCCGCGCCATGTCGGCTCGGGACCGAGCGCCAGCAGCACCGTGAGATCGAATCAAGAAGAAAATGCGGCGATTAGTGTACAACCTCTTTGGTGGCGCTGATTGGGCCGCAGCTTCATCCGAGGAAACGGTGATGCTGATGCTCTTCCGGTGGTGTAGGTGAAGACGGCGGTGGCGCGAAAGACGAGGGGAACGTCGGGGCAGCTCCTTGGAGGTGGAGGACGGGGTGGCTGAACCGGCGGGACGACCAGACCGACGACGGGTCCTCATCCAGTACGATGGATGAGGGACGTCGAGGTGTTGCTATGGACGACGCCGTCGGGGAAGAGGCTCCGGCTGGGTGGCGGATGGAGGAGGGTGTGGGGCTTCACGGGTTTTCTCGGCCTCGGTGTACGAATGGGTGGGCGGATGGGATGGGAGTGGGGAACCATGGCTTAGGGACGCGCTTGTCCGAAATGTTGGGTAAGTTACGAAAGTACCCCCACCGATTTGAGGCGGTTCTTTCGGTTTAGGGGTATCACGGGCATTTCGCATTTCGGGATTTCACAGGAGGTGGGAGTTTTCGCCGCATTGTAATTTTGGAATAGCAAGGCGCGGGATGAGATGGAGGGAGTTGTCGGAGCACAACGAGACAAAGATATATCTTAAATATTTCGGGCTAACAAGGCGCGGGTTGAAGCGGCGGGAGTTTCGCAGCACGATAGACAGAGATGCTAGCTTGAAATTTCGGGAGAACAAGCTTAACGTGTACCCAAAAGAAGACAATTTAGACTAGTATGATATACTACGTACAATGTGTTTAACACGCACAACACACACAAACACCATTTAGACTAGTAAGGTACACGTGCATTGCACGCATGAGATTTGGCAACCAAATTATGAATACATACCACATTATAGCATGTAAGCTTTGAGTCATATATGCATGATGTAGATGTTCGTTTAATTCATATAGTTCATTTCATTCAAAATCATCTAGTTTTTATAAGAAAGCTAATCTATTTTAAGATTCATGGAATTGTGCATTGTAAGGCATAAAGTAAAAACAAATCATGTAGAAAAACATTTGGGCAATTCTGATACGGAAGATTCTAGAACAAAGAAGAAGTGCTTGTGTTTTGAGGTTTGTGCATTATGCTTAAGTTCAACCATAGAGTCTTCTAGAATGTACATGTGGCAAGATCTGGTGGAATCTAGATGATATCCAACGGCCAGTAGTGCTCAAATTTGCCAGCTCTGCACCATCGGATTGGCCTCATCCAACCACCATCTTTCAAAGTTAAAGTTATCCACACACTATATAAAAAAATATAAAATATAATATATATATAGGGGTATAGATATAGATATGTGATGCGAAAGCCACCCATCATCTCCAATTAGAATAGTTTGTCCATGCACGGATGCAATGTGGCCAAATGATGTCTGCCCTCGGTATCTCAAATTCAAACCAATCTGACCTTGTTCAGTGTGTATACATTGCAACATGCTCGTTTCCAAACCACACCGCGCAGATCTCCATTATATTCATGCATGCATGGGTTTCAAACATCATGATCTCTTATTCAAATATTTGAATTCAAATTTACATTGATTATAACCTCACCTAGTCTTTTACACCCACACATTGGTCTTCTCTTTATAATTGTACCACTAACTTTCTCTCGTGCATGCATGCACACACACTACCAGTCGGCATTATCCATCGCACACATGCAATCTTTTTCTTCAGGTCGGTCTCCCATGCAAGGCACACCCTCTCCATCATATCGGGCATTCTTTATATCTGACGTGCATGCGCAACGATCGATGTTCCTCTATGTGTGTGTGTATATAGCTAGTTCTTTCATAGTTTTCCACATAAACCGATCAATCTATATATCTAGTGAGGTCTCACCCTCTTTCCCACGTCCATATCGATCAATCTATACCTCTCTATATATGATTACATATATAGCTAATACACCCACATTAATTATATATCCAACGCCCCCTCTCATCATCCATGCCTTCCGCTTCATCTCAGAGACGAGCGCACAATGGCCAAGAGAGGGGCAGCAAGGGCCCTGCCCCCCCTAACATCACTATATATCGAGGCTAATATGAATGTGATCATTAGAAAATTGCTGGTAAAAATGGTTTAAGTTGATGAATTGGCCCTCCTCGTAAAGGATTAGCAATGCTTGGCCCCTAGCTCATGGGACATTTTTCATAGCTCCGCCACTGCGCGCAACAGCGCACGTTCTCGCCCCCTCTCTCTAAATATCGATCTCGCAGTTGTGCACTCCTTCATAGTCTCCCTCCACTCGGCCCCTCGCACCATCTTATAGCCCCCACCGGATTTTGCCACATGTACAATCTAGCAGACTCCATGGTTGAACTTAAGCATAATGCACAAATCTCAAAACAAAAGTGGTTCTCCTTCATTCTAGAATCTTCCGTATCGTAACTGCCCAAACTTTTTTTCTAGTTGAATTGCCATTCATTGTTTGTACTTTATGCTTTACAATGTACAATTCCATGAATCAGAAAATAGATTAAGGGCTTCTTTGATTCAAAGGATTCTCAAAGGAATTTTGGAGGATTCTAATCCTTAGGAATTTTTCCTATCTTGGTTGTTTGATTCGTAGGATTGTAAACCATAGGAATTTTTCCATATGATTCATTTGCACTAGATTTCATAGGAAACATCCCATCCACTCAAACCTCTTTGAAAGAATTCTGCGTTTTTCTATGCACAATCAAACACTCGTACCATCCTGTAGGATTCAAGACGACATTCCACTCCAATCCCATGTTCTTCCTATTCCCGCGTTTTGGAAATCCTACGAATCTAAGAGGCCCTAGGTTTTTTATAAAAACTAATTGATTTTGAATGAGATGAACTATAAGAATTAAACGAAGGTCTACATCAGGCATATATGACTCAGAGCTTACATGCTACAGTGTGGTATTTATTCGTAATTTGGTTGCAAAATCTGACGCGTGCAATGCACGTGTACCTTACTAGTACTTTGAGTATGTGCAAAACACAATGGCATGCTACACAGTGTCTCTCTTACAGTTCATGAAGCCACGTGGGCACATGGCACATGTGGAGGCGTTGTCGCGACATCCTTGTGTGGATTGATCACAGTGACGTGCTGCTGGTTCCAGAAGAATGTACTCGTCCTCCCTGAGCCGCACTGGCGGTACATGCACGAAGCGAAGGTGTGCACGCACGCCACGCACGCACTCATTCCCTCGCACGCATACACGGGTACATGCGCGGACGCAATTTTGTACCAAGATCCACCCCATGTGATAATTTGACGCTTGTAAAGTCCTTCACTTCATTCATGGCCCATTAATACAGGGCATGCAAATTGAGTGGACGTGAGGGCGGAAGAAAGACATTACTACTCCACTGCGCGCATGCGAGTAGTTAAATCATGGGTTGCTAGTAGTACTTCCATTGGTCTCCTTCGTATTTTGTGCCAATTTTTGACAGTAACATAATATTTACGCATCTGAGCAGTGCAGTCTACTTGAAATTTATGTTCCACTAAACTCATCGGGAGCCGTTTCGGGCCTCGAAACCAAAAACCAACAATTAATCTTTACCTTGTTCCCATCACATTCGAAAGTACTAGTGCTACAATTAAGTGCAAGCTTGCTCACACCTACCAGTACGTACCAAACCTGAACGTGTTCCCACTATGCAGGTTTTAGTACTAGTGCTAGTACTTAGGCTATAAAAAGGGGAACTGCCTAACCGAAAATTACTCTACCTTCCTCCTCATAAGTCCTGCTTCTTCGTCCGTCCTTGCCATGGCCGGTGTGCAGAGCAATAGGTCGAGAACTACTCGTAACAAGGGAGCGGCAACCAAGGCTGCAGAAAAAAAGAGGGCTCGCCGCCACGCAGAGACCTCAAAAGATCTCTCACGGGTAGGCGATGGCTCCCAGGAGCGCCCTAGACGCGGAGGCGAACATGCCGAGCTGGCGGCGCTGGAGTCGTTATCCCTCGACGGCATGCCCGATCAGCTCAATAAGCACCTCAATAAGCAGAAGGAGTTCATCCACGGCTTGGTGGAGCTGCTGAAGGAGAGCCTCGGCGGCATGCCCGCTGAGCTCAATGAGCAGGGGGAGTTGACCGCCGGCTTGGTGATGATGCTAAAGAAGAGCATTGCCTCGGAGAAGAAGGTGACCGGCGAAATCCTGCAACTTCAGGAGGACAACGCGAAGCTCTGCCACGAGCTCGACCTGCTGAAGGAGGAGAACACTGGCTGGAAGAAGCTACATGAGAATAGTAGTTCCTCGATGAAGATGTTGTAGGCCCTTGTCATGGAATAGAAGGAGTTGGCGAAGTTCCGCATCGAGCACCCGGCTGCTGTCAAGGTACGTAATGCAGCCGTGGAACAGATGATGAAGGCTCGCGTCGAGAAATCCCGCGTCATGGACACAATGATGAAGATGGCGGAGGAGACGCACAAGGAGATGGAGGTCGTGGAGGCGATGAAGAAGTAGTTATGACTCCGTGGCCAGCAACCCTTCATGTAGTGAGAGCAGCGCCCCAGACTTGTGTGTGTGTGTCTTCCTTCTTTTTTTGGGGTGATAATCCTCCTTCTTCTTTTGCTCCTGTGTTTCTTATTTTGCTTCGGGTGTTTCGCCGCACGTGTCACCTTCTCTGCGAGGTATGAATAGAACAATGCTAAAAATGAGATGACTAGCAAATTAGATCATTCTTTATCGCCAATAGAACAATGCCTCTTGCTAGTAATATATAATAAGAGTAGAGAGTAGAGGATGTGGCACTGGGCTGCCGTGTTTCGTGCTCCTCCGTCGTACTCCAGTGGAAAACTTGAGTATACCGCACGGTTCTTTGCTCCTCCTCAGGTCGTCGGCACATTTATACGAGCAGTCAAATCACAAGGCCCCGCCTTCCAGCAGTAATGAGCCGTCAAATCACAAAGGCCCTCGCCTCTCGTGAAAAGGACCAAGCTAGACTGCCCCGCCCTCTAGCCTTTTAAAAAATGTATACATTTGTACAGTAGTAGTATCGATGGATTGTGCCATGGAGCAAAACTATGCATATACTACTACGTATATGACACTACCCATTATGAAGGTACTAGTAACATAGACTAGTAACTGGTCTATGTTACTCTCCACTATGACCAGCCAAAGTCGAGGCGCGGATACCAACGAGGGCCTGGTTGTGTCTATACTTGGACAACTCACCCGACTGCATGCGCACCAGGCAGACGAAGCTCGTGTCGTGTTGGTGCCGTGTGCGGCCCGCACATTAACCAAAACCTCGCGCCTCCATCTTAGCCTCCGCGTTTAAAACATCTCAATCTCAAGGCCAAGGAGCAACTTGAAACCTATGATAGAGCCAATCGGATGGTTGAGAACACTACAATTCGTAGCTACAGATGCGTGTGTGAGAGAGGACGAGTGCGTGCGTGCACCTCTTCTCAGAGTACAACTGTATGTGGGTGGCATCGGCCTAGGGAGCAGTGATGGTGCGTGCGAGAAGTCCCGAGAGATAGGTGTAATGCGTCTGAAAAAAAGACTAGTCTATAGCTCGCCACGAGGCTATTCTTGTCGAACGCCAAGCGTAAGATATGTATCTGACGGCGCCAGTTTTTGCACGTACACAGCAGTAGAAAAAGAACTAGTAGTACCATGACATATGCTAGACCACGGCCGAGAAAACGTGCCGACGTTACGCCATCCGGGAATACTGCCGCACTTCGAAACTAGAACCGTCAATAAATCTTGAGCGCGTCTCGTCACATTCCAAATTACTACTACTACCACACTATATTTAATTGCAAACCTGTTCACACCGATCACAACCTAAACGGTTTCCCACTTAGGAGCATATTAGTAGTACTCGGTTATAAATACTACTATGCTAAGATGACTGCACATTCCTCCTCTACTCCTCACCCACAAGAAACAATCAAGCCATAGCCAGCGTGAGTTCTGGGTCGAGAGATTTCCACCAGGGAGAGGTGAGCATGGAAGATGAAGCACGAGATATGTCCCGCCTTGCCGCGAAAGCAGCCGACATGTCCAGCTACGTAGCAGTAGCAGCACAGAGGTCCCACCGCGCCGCCGAAGCAGCACGGAGGTCCCGCCGCGCCGTCGATGTAGCAGACTGGTCCGGCCACGCCGCGGATGCAGCAGAGATGTCCCGCCGCGCCGCCAAAGCAGCAGGGAGGTCCCGCCACGCCGCGGCGACCTGGGAAAATTTCTCGCGGGCAGGCGAGGACTCATACAGGCGCATGCATCGGATAGTCCATAGCCAGATGGATCAGATCTCCGGCTGGGCGAGGATGCAGGACGAGGCTACCGGCGTCATCCGGCAACTCGGGGAGGGAAATGCAAAGCTCTGGGGCGAGCGCGACCTGCTGAGGTCGAAGATCGCCGGAAGGGCGAAGCAGGAGGAGGAGACCGCTGCCGTGTTGCAGAGGACGGGCGTCATCATCAAGAAACTTATGGACGAGAATGCCATGCTCCGCATCGAGCGCAACAGGCTGGTGGAGGAATCCATGGATGCTGCCAAGCTGCGTACTAAGGACATGAAACTGATGAAAGAGATCATCGCCCGCCGCGAGAACTAGTCTCCGCGACCTGCAGCGCATAAAGAAAGTAGAGATCAGCGAGCCAGATCGTTGTATGCATCTTCCTTCTTCTTTTGCCCTTGTGTATTTCGGGCATAGCCGCATGTGGCTTTTTAAATTATCTTCCTAATTATGTAAGACAATTATTGTCCACTCTTGTCGTCCTTATATATATTCATCAGTCTTGCTATAAGTCGCAGTAGATGCTATATAGGTCCGTCGGATCTTACATCAAGATCCGTGCAAAATTTTCTTTTCAGATTTTCTTTTTTCTCTCTTAAATCTCAGTCGATTCAGACATTGCCACGCCATTAAACAGACGCTCGGGCGCCATTAATGGTACCTTGGGACAGAGGTGGACGGCAGATGGAGGTCAAAGGGCTCTCCTCTCGATAAGCACGCGCAGGTGTCTAATCGCACGCCTCCCGTACTCAAATAGCTACCCTGCATGGCGCCTCCTAGCTAATAAAAAAAGGGGCGCGTGGCGGCACGTAAATGCTAAATAGAACGCCCATGGTTTCAATAATACTTGTGTTTCCGATTGTAACGTGACAACACTTGTTCCAAAATGACTTTGTTGATTGTTAATGTGTGCACCTTCGCAAATCGGACAGCAAAATTACCACAACATGTTGGTGCCATGTCATGGCACCAAGCCAAGTTTCATGATTTTCATGCGTGTTTCAGATTTACAGGAATTAAAAAACCAAGTTTCTCAATGTTTCCAGCCGAGCCATGACGCCCAGATGTTTGAATTTCATTCCCATTTCTCGCATGGGACCTAGAAATTTACCCGAGGACACACATGTGATTTTTCAACCAGCTTTGGTGCACTGGAGCATGTGCTTGTATTTAAATTTTTGATTATGCAAACAAAGGTGACACGTTCCCTCTCAGAACCACGAGCCTTCTTGAGAGAAGCTCCGGTTTGCAAGAAACTTATACCAAAACTTGTTCCTATTCTGCATTTTTTTACCACAGCATGGTAGTACCATGACATGACACCATGCCAAGTTTCATGATTTTCAGGCGTGTTTTGGATTTACAAGAATTTTAAAACCAAGCTTCTCAATGTTCTTGGCCGAACCACGATGCCCAGATGTTTGAATTTCATTCCCATTTCTTGCATGGGACCTAGAAATTCACCCGAGGACACACATGTGATTTTTTCAGTCAACTTTGGTGCACGGGAGCATGTGCTTGTAGTTCAAATTTAAATTATGCACATTAAATGACCAGAAACTCAATTAATGTATAAAAAAGGCCAAACGAACCCAGAATAATTCCAAAATTTAATAGGGCACTCATATAGTTCTATGTTGCCTCTGTAAAGAAAATCTGGCGGTAGGCAGCGTATATTGTTGCGCACACAAAGGTATAAAGAAATAAAGAAATAAAGAAATTAGCCCTATTTAATTCTTGGGTTCTTATTATTTATGCCACTAGTTGTGTATCACTACTCAGTTTTGCCATTAGAAGTTACAACTACTCAAAAAATGCCATCGATCTGTGAGATGCCTGCTCAAAAATGCAATTAGATATCTAAAAAATGCCATAGTTAAGTTAGATGTTTGCTCAGAAATGCCATTAAACATTGTTATTTTCACGTCAAACCCCGTTGACCATGTTACATGAAAAAAATAAGCCGATTCTCACAATGATAAGTTAATGGTGTCCAGCACAACACACCCCTCAAATAAAACTAAGCACCCTGGAATTCTTTGACAAAACTAAGCACCCTGAAATTCTTTGACAACTAAACTGCTGGCTATATGATGTTGGCCATATATATTGTACGTATATAATGTCAAGAAACGAGTGGTAGTACTATACCAACTAAAAGATGAAATGTACGAAATATAACGAGAAGAAACATAACATAGTTGTGCTGGGGGCTCAGCACAACACACCCCTCAAATAAAACTAAGCACACCAGAAATTAAACTAAGCAACTAATCCGGTAGACACTGCATTAGAACCACCATGAGCAACGACACTGCCACCTTACTCGGAGTCCTCGTCCACGTCCTCGACTTCGTCCTTGTCCCTCCTCCTCTTGGGCGATACTTCTTTGCTTGAACCGCACACTTGGCTCTTGCTCTTCATCCAACCCTTGTAGATATTGAAACAAAGGTAACCATCCATTGCAGCGTAGTGGATGTGGTCCATATCTAGTACATTCCACTGCCATGCATGACGATGAAACGTGTACGGAGGTTTCTCTAGTTTACCTTACGAAGGATGAACCATGGCTCCTCCCAGGGTCAGCATTGAAGGCTGATCAAGGGAGGGCACCAGCCCTTCCTTCTGGAGGTCGAAGGGGTCGCCTACAACGAGGCCTATCCGACCCAGGATTTCCTTGTCGTTCCTAAAGTCTACAATAACGAATTTGACTCGGCCGCCCTTGAGGAACTTCTTAAATTCCTCGCACTCAACGTCGGCATGGCATATGTGGTAGACCAAGCATAAGTCATGCACGCAAACCTGGATCACGGCGGGCTTCTTCTTCTCTGCCTCCTTTAGTTTCTTCTCGCTTCCCAGGACTGTGGTGTACTCAACATCTAGCCCAGCGACCCACTCATCATTTGAGTTTTCGAACATGCGTTTGAAGCGACCAAGGCATTCTTTCACCGTTGCGGAAGAACGGGTGTAGATGACGTCGAACTCATCGCCGGTGATGGTTCTAACCTTGTACTCACCGCCGATCATGGAGATTTGGAACACCATGGATTTGGGAGGAGGGTTAGTATTAGTGGAACTACCGTAATGTGAAAGGACAGGATGACTAGGAGCGGTTTATCGATTGTAAAAATGTCGAGTGGGGGGCGCGTGCGAATGGCAGGGTAGTGGCTTGCCTGGTGGATAAATGGATTCATGCACAGTACTATGGGGGCCCAATTAGATGTCATGTCTACTCGACGCCCAATTAAATGGCTTTCGATGTCATGTCAAGCGTCAGGAAAATTACAGGTGATACGAAGCTTTCCATTCTCCCATGATATGGGCTTGTGAGAGCCCATGGATCTGAGATCGAACGGTTGCATGGCGTGATTCTAGACCTATGGGTGAATATCCTATCCTGGAGGGTTATTCTGCAAATTTTCAGCAACTTAGCATGCTACCGTTCGATCTCAGATCCAAGGGCTGCCAGCAGCCCGTATCATGGTCGCGCCTACCACCAAACTAGTCTATCATCTAGGTACACGCGCTTAGCACCGTTTCTTCCTGGGGTCACCAAACTAGTCTCTCTCTTCTTAATTAACTTGCCACATCAGACTTTATGCCTATGTGGCAGGCTTAGCACCTGTAGGATCAAGTACAATAGTGGGCTATAAGCCTGCTTTACAAGGCATTTTTGCATATGTGGGGGAAAGAGGTAAGGAAAAAGTGGAGGAGTGGGCTCTCAAGCAAGAGCCAGCCTCTACATGGTGGAGCATCGGGAGAGGCACCTGTATGGAGGTGGTCAAGAATCGGGAGACTCAAGCAGGTCATAGCGCCGCAGTTAAAATGATAATGGCAAGTCAAATCATCGGGCCCCACCTGTCCAGCAGTAACTCACTGTCAAATCACACAACCCTACGTTTGCAGCAGCCTACTCCCTCATCTTCTCGCGTGGAACTGCCCCGCCTACTGCGCGGGAAAAGCCCCGCCCTCGACTTTTAAATAGCACAGTATACTAATTTTGTATCCATGGATTGCGCCATGGAGCAAAGCCTCAAGAAAACGGTGGTACACATGTACGGAGTATACAGCACGCCCATCGCGTTCGCGTCACACCACAGACGGTCGGTCGGTCTGGCACGCTGCTCTCCGAATGGAACGCGCGTCATATTGCATTTGCACACACATGTGGGACCGCAATTGAGAACCGACCATAGGCACACTCCCCGGCCCCGCAAGTCGGCTGAGTTAATAGAAGCACATACTCCACCTTGGTACCTGGACGATCCCTGCAAGACACGGAAGATCAGTTCGTCCATGCATGTGACCAGACTCTAGCAGACATGCCTGGATTGGCTATCGTCTACATATCGTGCAGGCTGTGTTGTACAGGGCTGTAGTTCTGGTGAGAAATCTAAAAAAGGTTTCTTGTCATCTCGCAAAATTAGGTGTCATGTGCTTCGGATCACTGCGAGGGTTAAACAGCGACAACTGAGTTGGGCTAGTCATTGGGGGCACGTGCACAAAGACTACTATCGACGAACCCCTTTTCTACGAGTTTATCTTTAATTTGAGCTTTGATCCTCGTCTAGTTTGTCCGTCGGGATTCATCTTGTCTGCTTTGGGCAGTGAGGTTATGATTTCTTGTCATGTGGCATTTTTTCGTGTTATATGTTATAATCCGGTGCTTCAGATCAAAATGACGACAACTGCACCTCCAGGGCACGTGCATGAAGACTTCTCGACAGTCACTGCCGAGGTCAAGCCGGCTCCGGCCGGTAGACAAAAGAAAACTAGTACTCCACTATATTGGCAGGAGCCTCCGGCTTGCTTGCTAGTGTTGCTCTCTTCACACTGTCTCGTCCTCTCCAGATCTAAACACGATAGCGGTGGCCACCCTCTCTCTCTCTCTACTCATCGCTGGTCACAGATCCAGCCGGATCCTCTCCGCCGGGGAAGGTGAGAAGGTGCAACGTTCACGCGGTCGTCCTCAGCGACGGCTCTTACCCACTGCCGGCACGTCCTGATCAGCGTGCCTTGCCGTTCTCTCCCAAGCATCGCTGGCGAGGGAGGGCCTCCCACCCCTTCTTCCTCGCTGCCGTAGTGTGGGCAGATCCGGCCTCCCGCGCCCACCTAGCGACATCCCGGCGACCCTCAGGTATAACTTCCTTCGAAACCGGCCTTGCTCTACTTCCCGAGCTCCTGACGTCGCTGCATTTGTATCTTTTACTATTTCTCAGGCCCCCTCGTGTAGATAGGATCGATCGGCTGTTCGAAAACCACCTAATTTTTTACTGTTAAGAGGTAAAACTAGTTCATGCACTCGAATCTAGTAGTACTTGGTTCAAACAAGGAAGAAAGGGGGTGGGGGAAGATTTGTTACTTGAATCTAGGACTTGGTCGAAAGAGGAAATAATGGGGGCGAAAAGTAGCAGAGACTGGCTATCCAACTGGTCTCTAGGTCTAATAGGGAAATAAAGGGAATGCAGTACAAACTCAATATAAACCCGATCAATTGGTTGAAAAAGGAAAGAAAGTGGGGACTGGGGGACAAGTCAACAGAGTAAGTCCAGCACTAGATTTGCTAGCCTCACACAGTATAAGGTGGCTATATACCGAACAAAAATGGGACCAACCCAGATATCCTCTTTTGATGTTTGTTACCCCGAGCTGCTCTTATGTAATGCCACTGGTAAAATGTAGCAGTCGCACTATTAAAAGTAAGGACACGTTAAACTAATATTGTTTTCAATGTAATGCCTCCAGTAATATGAATCAATGGCACTTTTTTTCATGTCCTGCTAAATTTCCCATTAAGATAAGTTGCTTCTTTTCGTTAGAGATGCAACTGTCCTGGTCCGCCTACTCTCCAGGAGCTTCACGACCAACCTTGATGTTGCTCAATTTTATTGCAACTAATGAAGAAGCTTTGTGGGTTTCATTTTCTGATGGAAACAGAACCGGGGCTGGAGCCCTTTTCTTAAAAAAGAAGAAGCTGCTAGCTCATGGGACATTGCTTCATTTTAGGTGAACTGCAGCAAAAGGTCCCATGAATTGAATCATCCATGTTGGTGACTAGTGTCATCCCTTCTACGATGGCGTTGACTGCATATATGGTTCCCATCACGAGGTATGTTCCTTTTTGATCTAACCGTTTGCCAAAGATCCTGCATGTTGATCCCGCTCTTGTGCTACTGTTTTGGCACTGCCATGATAAAGCAGTAATGTTATTATTTTTCACCTTAATCTAGTGGCACTATTAATTTGAGGCAATGTTTTGGCACCGCTTGTGCCACTGTTTTTTTATATATTGAAAGAGGAGGTTCCCTCCGATTTCATTAAATAAACCCAACCATAGAGAACCATTATCCGACAACATCTCAGTGTAAACGGGCAGTTATGCAACTACTACTAGAACGGACTGAGTACTAGCAGGAGACAAGTTCGCCACATAAGCTAGGTAGGTAGGGGGATGCAACACCAGCTCGACCAAGTTTGGATTACAACCCAAATGCTACCACAGAAACATCAGGGGGAAGATAGGGACTGAAAGAGCCAGCTTCAGCATCCCAGTCTAAGCACCCCTGGCCTTCATCCTTGTGACGCACGGTACACCTCATTTGCCACCTGCTCGACCCTAGTGTCACTGATAAAATGAAGTAATAATACAGTTAAAATAGAGCGAGTGTCCTCTCTATCATTTCATTTCCAATGTAGATAAAGAAAGTGCTTCTCTTTGTTAATGTATGTTTCATCAACTAGTCCCATTGTTAATGTTTAAGCGTTTCTGCAAACTGGGGTGCTTAATTTTAGTTGATCTGCACAAAAATAGAGATTTCAATGTCTCAAGGCCCCTCCTTGTACTACCGCTGTACACTGTTGTTCATCACTGGTAGAAGGTGTATCGGGGAGACTTGGGTCGATTTCCAGTATGATGTAATATTTTCTTCTGTTTATTAGTGTATGTTTCATCAACTAGTGCCACTATAATGTAATCAGGCCTTTTCATTATCTGTGCAAACAGGGTTATTCAGCTGCATTTTGGTGGAACTGCACAAATGTACGGACGGAACCGGCATATATGCAGAGTGCTAGGTGCCAAGTAAAAATTCCGACACCAACCCTGTTCCATCTAAGCATTGGCATCCACCACCATCAGTGGGATGTGTGGCGCTCACTGTGGACGGATCTTTCTCGGCAGAAAATCCTCTAACCAAATACTAGTAGCTTAGACTTAAAAAAATACTAGTAGCTTATATTGGCAGTTTTCTAGGGGTGTACTCTTTTCTGAAAGAAGCACCAATCTATTTTTCTTTATTTGTACACAGTGTCACAACTTTGACCCAAAGGTCCAGAGCTATTTTAGGGTGATTGGCGTAGTACTCGGAGACTGATTGTAAGCATGATTTTTATTAGTTGTCACACTGATTGTAAGCATGAGCAGATGGAAGATTAGGTTAGTGCGAAGCTTACCTTAAACCCTACTGGCGTCGTTGAAACGAGGCGAGCGTCGAGGGAACCGTCGAGAACGGCGGGAAAGCAACATCGCGCCATCCGGCCTCCTCTTGTGGTGGGAGAACGAATACTCCTATGGCTCCGGCTGGCTCTGCACCCTCACGAACGGCACACCGTACTCGATCGATTCGTTATCCTCTGGGTGCTTGACCTTCGACCTGTACGCCCACCACCTCCGCCTGACTTTCGCCTCGGGCGAATCTGTCTGCTCCATCGCCCAGAGGAGATACTCGATGAACTCAAAGAACTGCGGCGTGACTGCCGCCAAGGAGTACATCGGCGTTGTCTCGCTCTTTCGCATACATTGCCACATGGCCCTCACCGTTCTTGAAATCTCCCACTCATTGTCAAACCAAGTAAGGATCTCCTTCAACCTGGCTAACTTTGCCTGGTCACCGCCGGCGATCTGCCAGATTCGCTGTTGCATCACCTCCATAGATGTCCTTCTGAGTGGTCCGGTGCTAGCTTTGGAAGATGGGAGGAGAGACGGTGGTCTTGCAATAGAGAAGAGGGAGAGGCAAGACAGTGGTTTTGGAATGGAGATGATGGAGAGGAGAGGTTCCCCTGCCTTTCGGTCGCTGACAAGTGGGCCCCGCGCTTGGTGGGACCCATGTGTCAGTGTCTCAATGGCAGGATGGGCTACGTCAGGGGATCCTCGTTCGAGGAGAGAGGAGGTGGTTTTGCAATGGAGAAGAGGGAGAGGCGAGACGGTGGTTTTGGAACGGAGATGATGGAGAGGAGAGGAGGTGGTTTTGCAATGGAGAAGAGGGAGAGGAGCGTGCGACAGCGATTTAGGATTGGACGAGAGGGTCGGCGCGCTGTGACTGGATCAAAATCAAAATCAATTTACCCTTCAATTAAGAAAGCGACCCCACATTAACTAGTCTCCCTTTTATTCTGGGTCATAATTGACCATGATTTTCGCAAATATAATATATGTTATACGTTGCAAAAATAATATAATTTGAACATTCAGATACGAACCAAACGATACAATTTTTGGTGTCATGCATTCACATTTTGCTTGTCAAATACAGTACGTGGTCAAACTTTGACCCAAAATACGCAAAACAAAAAATATACTTCCAAGACCAGCGCCGCTCTTCTCCTCTTAAACCACCACCGCTCCTCTCCTGTTCTAATCTAAATCCAGCGCCGCTCCTCTCCTCTTCCATTTCAAAACCACCGCCCCTCCTCTCCTGTTCCAATCCAGAACCAGCGTCGCTCCTCTCCCGTTCTAAACCAAAACCAGCGTTGCTCCTCTCCTCTTCCATTCAAAAACCACCGCCGGCGAGTGAAGGTGCTGTGGAGAAGTAGATCGATGGAGGAGTACAACCGATACATGAGGATCGCAGACGGCGACCCTGTGAAGCTAGCTAGGATGTTGGAGATGCAGTCTTGGTTTGACAACAAGGACCAACTAGCGGCGATGGCGACATCCATGGCCAAATATCTGCAACAGAGCGAAACCGCGGCGATACTCCCGGAGGGAGTCACGCGGGAGTACATAGAGCTGCTCCTCTGGGCCATGGAGCAAACAGATTCACCGAATCCGATCATGAGGGAGCGGCGGTGGGAGTATCGATCCCAGATGGAGCATCCACCAGAGATTGAAGGATCGAACATCTACAGGGTGCCATTTGTGAGGGTGACGTGCCAGAGCGAGCCGGTGGAGTCTTCGTCGACCGAACCCAACTGCAAGAGGAGAAAAAAAGTTGGCCCGACGACGCTTCCCCGCCATCCTCTCCCTCGCCGTTCACATCGTCTCACGGGGTGGCTGTCTGCCGCCGAGGAACAGGAGGGATTTGCCCCCCCCCCAAGACCAATAGTCGGGCAGGTTGTGAATTGTCGGGAGGAGCTTAGGGTTGTTAGTATTTGCAGGTTGTGAATTGTGTTTTGTGTTGTGTATTTTGAGAGTACTTTCATATATGAATGTCTTTTGAATTTCAGATTTGCAGTATTGAGCATATGAAGTATTTTATGAATTCTAGAGATCTATTTTTAGCACTTAAAAAATGTAGTTTCATAGGAGTATAAAAGTGCATACAATGTGATTCTCAGAGAAGAAACTGCAAGTTTCAGTTTCAGATAAGAAACTCCAAGTTCAGTTTCAGCTAAGAAACTGCAAGTTTCAGAGGTAGAGCATTTATATTAACACGGCCTTTTCAAACAGTGTTAACATCATGCTAGAAGTTTTATTCACGGTCGAAACTGGAACTACCAGCCAGTTAATATCATGTTGATCAACATTCATGCATAGCACATCTTCATATGATGAACAGTCAAAAAGATATGCTATTTTCAAAATGCCCACACAATGTCGAGTGTGCGAAAAACAGAGAAAACGAGGGACGAAGTTTTGACAAGTGTAGGACGTGGTGTGCGTAGATGACAATTGGGACCCACATATCAATAAAGGCAGAGGCAAAAAAATTAGAGATATTTTCTCTGCATAGGTGGAATCGAACTCGGGCGGAACAACTGCCCCATCTAGGCTTTCTTTTTTAACATGCGCAGCCCACGACCTCGGATGGGAGGTCCATACGGCTGTTTGTATTTTCTTGAGGTCCGTCATGTATCGACCGTCCTATGGACCTCCCATCCGAGGTTTTATTTTTCCTGAAACATCGGCAGCCCAATTTATGTTTTTTTGAAGAAAACACAGAGATCTGTTCTATTTTTCTATATAAGAATAGGAACGCCTGGTCCAACTTATGCTTCCCTTCTAAATATATTATATATATTTGAATTATTTTATATGTTATTATATATTATTGTTATTGTCATCATATATTTAACAGATACTTACATATGTAAGAAAACAATATCCCACATCTTGTTAACTTATAAAAATAATTTCTTAACAATAAAATCCTGGAATTTTTTTGGCAACGAAAATCCCGGTGATTGTGTACAAAAGCTTGGTAAGATTTAAGGACAAATGTAATAATAAATCACTTATTATTTAAATATATATATAAGAAAATGCGCAGCCCCTGTTTATTTTTTGATAACATTGCTGCGCCCACCCCAACATTATAATTAGAATCAGCCCAGCAAAATCGTGTATTTCGAGAAAGTGCAAATGGCCAGTAATTTTCTAGGAAAAACATAAATGGGCCGCATGGACGCTACATTATTTGTTCACCCAGCCCAGCTAATGGACTGTAATTCATAAAAAAAGAGATCAAATGGACTGTAAATTCTACCCCGCAAAAAAAAGACTATAAATTCTGAAAAAATGGGTTGAATACGTGCCACATTTTTGGAGGCTGAAATGTGGGCCAATAGGCCGAAGCCAATGCAAGTCGTTGTCAACTTAGTCAACAAATGATTCTGACATTGTCAGCCGTTGGATTTACATCCAACGACCGGCATCCATCTTCAATCTCTCGTCTTCTTCCTCCAGCACCGCCGGGACCACCTGCTCCCGCCTCCTACTGCTTAGCACGCTTCGCTGTGAAGCGCTCCTCCACTGTTGGCCAGGCCATCCCTCCACCCCTCCACACCTCCTGTTCTTCTCCACCAACTGCCGAACCACACGGCACCGGAACCAGTTAACCCTCGTACACCTCTCCGTCTGCGACTCTACTCCCGTGTCTTCCCATCTCCAGCTCGTTGCTGTCTGGGGCCTCGCCGTCGTCCACCAGCTTGGATGCGCTCGGCGCGGAGTGGTCAACGTGGTCAACGAACGACACCATCGGAAGTAGACTGTGCGTGGAGAGGCTGATGAGGACATGACTACCTTGGATACGACCAAAAATATTGCATACATGCATATTTGCCAGGTGATTTCTAGTGCAAACTATTCAATAATCTATTTATGTTATCCAGAACAAAAATACTTCACACACTTTTGTGTTTTGTCTAATTGCAGGTGTATGGGACATTTGTACAATCCACATATGAAGATAAGGCAAAAGGAGAAGTTTAGGTTCTGTTCAAAAAGTCCTCTCACGTCACTTTTGGGCCAAGAGAAGATAGAGTCCAAGTCTCTCACGTTCTGGATTCAGATTCGGA
Source organism: Triticum aestivum (assembly GCF_018294505.1). Lineage (NCBI taxonomy): Eukaryota > Viridiplantae > Streptophyta > Magnoliopsida > Poales > Poaceae > Triticum > Triticum aestivum. The sequence goes on from NC_057814.1 coordinate 335,237,615, forward strand.
CTGCACAGACATACCTGACTCAAAACGCCAACAACTTTTTCATACGGACTCCGAATTGGGTGATTCTTTTTGTGTTGGAAACTAGATTTCGTGCTCTTTCCAACCCAATTGGATTCACCTTTAAATTCGTCCGGAGCATTGAGTTATGGTCGAAACAATCTGACGTTGCACCAGAATCCGAGTCAAACTACAAGTCCAAAGGTGTTGCATCACCTCCACTTGGGCCCATGAGCCTTGTACGACCTAGGGTTGGTTTTAGGCTGCCTTGGGACGTCCTCCCACCTCCTTGGCCGCCACCCCTTGCTCCTATATAAGTAGATCCATCTAGTAGCTTTTTCCTTGGGATTTGTTTAGTTAAAAGTTAGCCATTGCAACTTCGTGTACTTCGTTCGTGTCCAACGACCAGACCAAGACCGCTTACGGATCCCCACCATTATCAATACTTCATATATATTCGCAATATTCAGATTGCTTTATCATATTCTTGCTCGTTCTTCGATTGCTTGCAGGAATAGACCTTCGTGGTCAGGCTGATCGTGCTTCCGGCATCGTCAGTAACCTCAGGAGATTGGTTTAGCGATTGCTAAGGCGCAACGTCGTGCACGTTTGTAGTCGGATCGTCAAAGTCGACTCCACCAAATCGATAGTTATCATCTCATCGAAAGATCGGGACACCTTTGCCTCTATCAAGTGGTATCAGTTTTCAAGTTGCTCGGTGAGAATTTCCAGTTTCCCCTAGATTAGATTTATTTTCTTACCTATTGTCCAAGAAAAAGCCACAAAAAAGTTAGATCTATTCATCCTTTTGTCCAAGCCAGTCTGAGCCTTTGCAATTTTCTATTCATTGTTTGCATTATTGAATTATCGGTTGCATCGTCGTGTCGAGTTGCTGGTCTTAGGGTCTAGTTCGTTTAGAGTTTCGAGTTCTGTTCACATTAGTCACGTCGCCGCTGCATCGTTATCCCTTCTGCTGTCCACCACACCATCCATCAAATTCCACCATGTGCTACCCATAGTTCATTGTCACAATCATAGTTGAGGTCGTTCACATCTTCGCTTGATCCAATCTGCATCTTATCTAGTTTGTCTTGGAAAGAGGGAGAGAAAAAAAAGACAGAGAAAAAAAAGAGAAAAAAAAGAAAAAGAAGTCAGAAAAAAAAAGAGAAAGAAAAAAACGTGTGAGTAAAAAAAAGAGAGAAGAAAAAAAAAAATTCGGATCTATCTAGACTCAATCTCGTAGTTGAATTCGGATTGGAATCTGTTTTGTGCACTGTTTAGTAAAACAGGCATGCCTTCCTTATACGAAGTCCGTTTTGACTCCGCGAGTACTCAAATGAAAGCTAGCGACGAGCCGCATCTAAATAGTTGCAGAGACTAGTTCAATATTTGACACCTCAAAATCGTCTTCTAAATAGGTCTTTTTGCCCTCCGAAGTTCGCGTACACAGCTTATTCCAGTTTTTCAAGCCAGTTTCAGAATTCTTTCACTCCTCATATCAACTCGGAATTGAGTGATTCTTTTTGCATTGGAAAGCTTGTGTTAGTAGCATTCTTTGAAAAAAATTATCAGAAAATTGGCACAAACTTTTCAAGAGGAAAGTTGGAGAGAGTTGTTGTATATCCTGCTTGGCAGTTGTTTTTCATCATTATCTTTACTGCCGTTGTGATCTTCACTTATATCTTGCTGTCCAGAGCTACTTAGTATCCTTCATTGATGCTAGTTGTGCTACGCCGTGACCTCATTAGTGTTCTAGGCTCGCGTCTCTAGTCCGGTCTAGCCTAGGACCAGCACAGTACCGTCGTTGAGCGTTTATTCAACATTGCATCTTTGAATTGATTATTGCTAATCTTTTGCTACCATATATAGCGAACCCAGCTCCACATATTTCTGCACCGTGTATACGTACGTTCCCCTGGAAATCGCTTTACACAATCTTCAGAGTTATTTGACACCGCTGGTTGCCTGTCACCACCTGCTGCTTGGTAAGAACTTGTAAGATATTGATATTTGCTTTACTGTGAGCGCTTTACCACCACATCCTAGTAGTTCATAGGAACATTATTCTTGAATTTTGTTTCTTGTTTCTACTAATCATGATAGGATCTAGAGTCAATTCATGGGGTTTGTCGATCGTGGGAGATGTGCCATCACCTATGCAAATACCACAACCGTCACGAGAGGTGCACAAACATCCAAATGCACATGATCAGGTTAATGTTTCTATACCACCATTTAATGGCCGTTTTAGACCTGCTTTATATATTGAATGGGAGTTTGACCTAAATAATATATTTGCTTCCAATAATTTTGATGTGCGTAAAAAAGTTAAGGTTGCGGTTGGTTCTTTCACTGGTTATGCTGTAGTTTGGTGGAGTGAATATTGTCGGTTACACCCTAATGATATACCTACTACTTGGGATGATTTGAAACTTGCCATGCGACATACATTCGTTCCCGCTTATTATACTCGTGACATGATTACAAAGTTGCAACATTTAAAACAAGGTAGTGACACCGTAACGAAATATTATGATACTTTACAAACTACCTTGCTGCATTCCTCTTTAGAAGAAAGTGAAGAAGATTTTATGGATAGATGTTGGGGAGGATTAAATCGTGACATTCAGGAGATACTAATACATGAAGAGTGTTATCCTATGGACCATTTGTTTCATCTTGCTTGCAAAGCTGAACAGGAAATAAAACGACGTGTTGCGCACAAGGAGAACAAGCGCGAGATGCACATTCCAAGAGTTGATACGGTTGTCCCTTCAACTACTAAGCATACTATGACAACCACATCCGTTGTTGTGAGGACTACATCACCTCCACCATGTGACACATCATCACCGAGAGTGCCTACCTCATCTGAGTTGATCATAAGAGGTAATGACAAAGGTACTAATCTTCCACTTCCACATGAGTATGATGAATGTCTTGTCAATTTAAGTGCACCATGCGGTGAGCTACCCACTACTTTGATCACACCAGCTACCTTAGAGGACTATGTTGATGATTTGACTTTGCCAAGTGATCAAACAATTTTGAGTGAGCCCATTGAATTAACTATCGATGCAAAAGAATCAAGTGAATCAGGGAATAAATCAGATTTGGATCAAATATGTTTGAAAATAATTGTGCCAATGTTTAATCATTTTGATATGACCTCTAATCTTGGTGATGGTTCATCAATGTTGGGATGGTTTAATGATGAATATTGTCAATCTTTTCATATGAATAAGAGCTTCACTTATATGTGCAAACTGAGTTGCAATACTTTCATGCCTTCTACTTCTTGTGATAATATTTTGGCTTTATATTTTATTAACTATGAAAGTTACTCATGTATACATGTGTCATATGTGCAAAATCCACGGGAAGTAAAAATGGATGACATATACATATACAACATGTACACCTTGTCTCTTTTGTTAGCCACATTTCAGATTAAGCAACGCCGAGGACGGCTTTGTTTTCAAGAAGGGGAGGATGATGAGGACATGACTACCTTGGATACGACCAAAAATATTGCATACATGCATATTTGTCAGGTGATTTCTAGTGCAAACTATTCAATAATCTATTTATGTTATCCAGAACAAAAATACTTCACACACACTTTTGTGTTTTGTCTAATTGCAGGTGTATGGGACATTTGTACAATCCACATATGAAGATAAGGCAAAAGGAGAAGTTTAGGTTCTGTTCAAAAAGTCCTCTCACGTCACTTTTGGGCCAAGAGAAGATAGAGTCCAAGTCTCTCACGTTCTGGATTCAGATTCGGACTGCACATACATACCTGACTCAAAACGCCAACAACTTTTTCATACGGACTCCGAATTGGGTGATTCTTTTTTTGTTGGAAACTAGATTTCGTGCTCTTTCCAACCCAATTGGATTCACCTTTAAATTCGTCCGGAGCATTGAGTTATGGTCGAAACAATCTGACGTTGCACCAGAATCCGAGTCAAACTACAAGTCCAAAGGTGTTGCATCACCTCCACTTGGGCCCATGAGCCTTGTACGACCTAGGGTTGGTTTTAGGCTGCCTTGGGACGTCCTCCCACCTCCTTGGCCGCCACCCCTTGCTCCTATATAAGTAGATCCATCTAGTAGCTTTTTCCTTGGGATTTGTTTAGTTAAAAGTTAGCCATTGCAACTTCGTGTACTTCGTTCGTGTCCAACGACCAGACCAAGACCGCTTACGGATCCCCACCATTATCAATACTTCATATATATTCGCAATATTCAGATTGCTTTATCATATTCTTGCTTGTTCTTCGATTGCTTGCAGGAATAGACCTTCGTGGTCAGGCTGATCGTGCTTCCGGCATCGTCAGTAACCTCAGGAGATTGGTTTAGCGATTGCTAAGGCGCAACGTCGTGCACGTTTGTAGTCGGATCGTCAAAGTCGACTCCACCAAATCGATAGTTATCATCTCATCGAAAGATCGGGACACCTTTGCCTCTATCAGAGGCTGACAGCTGGGTCCACGGCCGCACCCAAGTAAATGCCTCCTTATTATGTGCAAAATAATGATTCCTCCACCTGACAGCTGGGACCTACCGGAAGGGCCTCTGTATTTCGTGAAAAAACGTTCCCACCGCTGACAGGTCGGACCCACCAGCTATATCTTCGCACGCAAGGAAGTGCCTCCTTATTACGCACAAAAAAATGAATACTCCCCCTGCTAGTTGGGACCCACCTTGGTGGGAGGCTGACTTGTGGGCCTACTAAGTTGACGGGGACGGAGTGCTTTGTCAACTTAGTCAATATGAACGATTCTAGCTCCAGTGACCGTACGATGTCCATCCAACGGCCGTAGTGCTTCTTCAACCTCTGGTCTTGTTGCTCCAGCCGCCCAAAGCAGCGCCGGTCGTGCCGCATGCTCCTACCTCCCATGGCCGGCTGTGCTGCCGCGGAGGCCTCACCGCCCCCTACTATTCCCACCGCTGGCCAGGCCATCCCTCTACTCACCCACACCCCCTGTTATTCTGCGGCGACGGCAGCCTCAGACCGCAGCGAACCAGTGAACCCTCGTACTCCTCTACGCGTGGGCATCCACTGTCGCGTCTTCCCGGCTCCGCGTCGTCCCCTTCCTAGGCCTCGCCCTGGTGCTCTCGGCGCGGCGTGATCAACGTGGTCAAGGAACGGCTTCCATCGGACGTGGACTGTACGTGGAGAGGTGACAGCTGGGTCCACGGCCGCAGCAAGGAAGCGCCTCCTTATTACGCAAAATAATTATTCCTCCACCTGACAGCGTGGACCCACCGAACGGGCCACCGTATTTCACGAAAAAAACGTTCCCCCTGACTGCTGGGACCCACCAGGTACATCTTCGCACGCAAGGAAGTGCGTCCGGGCAAAAAAAATGATCCGCCCCCTGACTGCTGGGACCCACTAGCTACATCTTCGCAAGCAAGGAAGTGCCTGACAGTCGGGACCCACCTGGTCGAAGCATACGTACATACTGGTCGATGTAGAGGCGCGGACGTGTCGTAGTAGAGGCCCGCACGTAGCATGTACACGTACGTACAGTGGCCAGGGTGCAAGAAAGTAAATACGACCATGTACGTACATACGGGCGGGGTCTCAAACGCCTATTCGCGCGTACGTACGGCCAGGGCTCGTGTACATGGCTGGGTTGGAACGGAGAAACGACATCGTTGTCGTGTTCATGGGGAGCCAACCGGCTGGGTCGGAATGGAATGCATCGTCGTGTTCATCGGGAGGGCTTGGACGGAATAGCCGATGGAAACGAGGCCTGGCGTACTGCAGAACGGAGGAAACGGCCTTGTGTTCGACCGGCCACGTTCAAAACGGGATCCTGTTCATCGGGAGGGGTCCGGCGTACCACAAAATGGAGGAAACGGACCTCCTATGGTCGAAACAGGGGTCCTGTTGATTGGGAGGGGTGTGGCGTACCGCAAAACGGAGGAAACGGACTTGTGTTGGAGCGCTACGGTCGAAACGGGGGTCCTGTTCATTGGGAGGGGTGTGGCGTACCGCAAAATGGGACTCCACGGGATACTGTTCATCTCCACCGTCGACCCCCTCCAGCCTCCACGGGCTACTGTTCATCCACCGTCAACCTCCTCCAGCCTCCACCTGCGACTGTTCATCCACGGGCTTCTGTTCATCCAGCCTCCACCGCGCGCTACTCCACCGGCTTCTGTTCAACCAGCCCTCTCCACGGGCTCCTGTTAAACCACCCCTCCACGGGCTCCTGTTCATCCAGCGCTCCACCGTCTACTGTTCATCCTGCCCTACACGTGGTGGTCCTGTTCATCCTGCCCTCCACGGGGTCCAGTTCATCCAGCCCCACCCGGCTCGAACGATCGGGGTCCTGTTCATCCAGAGGCAACGTCACGGGGTCCTGTTCATCCACCCCCAGCGGGAACTGTTCATCCAAACCCCCCAGCAACGCCCACTGTTCATCCAAAGGCAATGCCACGGGGTCCTGTTCATCCACCCCCACCGGGAACTGTTCATCCAAACCCCCCCCAGCAACGCTCACTGTTCATCCAGAGGCAGCATCGATCGGCTTCAGTTAGCAGCAGTAGCGCAGGAATCGCTCGATCGGGTTCAGTTAACAGCCATCGATCGATCGCTCGGGTTCAGTAACGCGTAGCCTGCAATGCAATCGCTCGGGTTTAGCTAGAGCCCAACGCCTCGCTCGGGTTCAGTTAGAGCCCAACGCCTCGCACACACGCGTGTACGTACGAGAGAAACGCGCATCGCTCGGCCCCCGACCACCCACCGTAACCGGGGACTCCCCGATATTTTCCGCGCCCTCGCTTCTACCACGGTTTTTTCCGTCATGGACGACCCAAAGAATGTCATGCAGCTGCGTCTCCGGCCCACCGAGGACGAAAAGCCCATTTTCTGTCATGATTTTTTTCATAGAAGTGGGACCCCACCACATCTACGATGATACCGGGTTTTGTCACAATTATCGTCATAGAAGTGTCATAAGTATGACAGAAAAGATTTTTGTTCGGCCCAAAATGTCACGGATGTGTCTTTTTTTGTAGTGCATATAGTAATCAACTACAAGATGTAATCAACACAATTAGTCACCCACAAGCACCAATCTATAGTTCCGGTAACAAGATTGAACACAAGAGATGAACTAGGGTTTGAGATGAGATGGTGTTGTGGAAGATGTTGATGGAGATTAACCTCCCCAAGATGGGAGAGTTGTTGGTGATGATGATGACAATGATTTCCCCCTCCGGGAGGGAACTTCCCTCGGTGGAATCGCTCCACCGGGGGGCAAAAGTGCTCCTGCCCAAGTTCCACCTCGAGACGGCGGTGCTCCGTCCCGAAAGTCCTCTCCTTATTTTTTTCATGGCACCCCGGCTCAGAGAAAACCGGAACGCCCCGTATTCCAGCCGAGAGATCGAGGAGAAGTCTTCTGGAATACGGCACTGCTTAGCATAGAACAAACCAGCTTTCTATTATTACACGAATATGATTACAAGGTCTCCGATATTACAATGAATAACATCGGCACGGCGACACTACACCATCCTCAGTTGCTCCATGCAAGCAGCAGAACAACTCGAAGCAGCGGAAAAACTTCTAGCAGCAGAACGACGACGACGGTGGTGAACTCCACTCTACAGGGACTCTGGCTGGAACGCTTATCCTATCTCGTACTAACGGAAACCATGACACGCAAGCAATCAAATCCGGCATGACCTGCAAACTGGCATGACATGCCAGGTCAGTACATTGAATGTTCTTGCAAGCTCACAATAACCAGAAGCATTCAAGACAAACATCAGCATGGCATTTACAGGTTAAGCAGGAATTAACATGAGATCCTCATAACAACATGACATGAGCAACATGAACATGATACAGCTAGAACAACATGAGCATGGCATGAACATATGAATCTGACGATACTAGCATGCAACATGATGACACTATATGCACTATTTATTCTGCTCGGGTTACTATGTAACCATCACATGCATCACTTACCAACCTCGGACATCACACGATTATCTCAGGATCAAATCAAGCTTGGTATAAACAATACCGTAGTAATCATTAAATGACCACAAGGAGCTTGATCTTTACCCATGATTCTCGCACAACATCACGAATATCCAACCTCTCTGTATCCTTGATACCACGGTGATCATTCCGGCGATCACAACCATGACCAACACTTGGTCTCAAACGGTGATCATTCCGACGATCACAACCATGACCAACACTTGGTCTCAAACCGTGATCATTCTGGCGATCACAACCAACTTATCTTCTCATCGAACCGGGGTTGTTATTGAGCACATTATTATTAATACTGTTGACTCATGGTGTGACCGACACGAACTGGGCCCTTATCCGCGGGCGCGGCTATCAATAGATTTAATATACACTCTGCAGAGGTTAGCACACTGTACCCACACCACGGAACCCATGGTCTCGCACTCCCATACGTGCGGACACGGCGTTCCGACAAAACCGATCTACTGCCATGACACTCTCCCGGCCACTCCAACCCACTCCCAACTGGGCTAGTCCTGGGTGGCCCCGTGTCTACCAAAGACACAACGACCACCGTCGTGGCCAAAACGTCCCTCACGGGGACCGGATCCATAATAACAACAACGGGCACACAAGGTTATGTCCGCCTACCTGATCAGGGTAGCACGCGTCCATAACCTTCCCTCGTTGGAGGCACCGGCGAGAGGCACGACAATAGACCCAGTTAGGACCTTCACATAAGGTAAGCGTGGTTGCACTGGTCAGTTTCGATATGGTGGCACCATGACTCAGCCAACAGTTGTTCAAGTTCAATTTAAGCCGGTTAAACTTGAATGCAACATGTTGAGCCATGATAAAATAGCATGATGCATTTACAAAGCATGAGCATGATATCAACATAAGCACGGGATGCAACATAACTATCCACCATATCAACTATGAATAATCTCCAACTGAACATGGCATAATGACGAGCATAAATATTACAAGTGCAACACTAGCATAACATGACCACTTGCATCAACCATAAAAACCATGCAAGAACTCATCAATAACCTTACCGAGTAACACTTAACCAACTAACAGCAAAGGAACAACGCATATAAACAGTACTCGATAACCGACGTTAGTCATGCACCGAAGAACATGACCAACCCAACATGTACTACTATCAAGCATGGCAATATGAAAGTAATACTAGCAACTAGCAGGGCATGATAACCAGGTGCATAACAACATAGCAAGCTAGTAAGCACTAACCCAGAAGCATTACCGAAACAACGATAACCATATTTTAAACAAGCAATCATTTAATAAATATTCAAGTTGAAAACCATGGCTACTGCATGACTATCATGCAAGTGGGTATTGTGGCTTGCCTGGGGGTGAATAAGGCACCGGGGAGAAGTGCGGCGAAGCCGCGAAAAGATTTGCCGGAAACAGTTCTCTCTCGGAGGGGCTATTTACGTCCAAGGGCAAAAAGGTCATTTTCATAGTGTCAAACCATAGTGAAAATGAAACAACAGAACGGGCTCGACGAGACGAAGAAATGGGCTTTGGAATCACCTCATTTGGAGTTGTGGTTAAAAAGATATGAAGGGTTGAAGTTCAGGGACTTTTCTGCAAAAATATCATCACCAACAAGTCCCTGAGTGGATAAGGCAGAAGCGCAAAGTTAGAAATACGCTTTCTGATTAAGGAAACGCATTCTGGGCTGAAACAGAGAGGAAATACGCTTTCAGAAAGGAGGAAACGTATTTTAAGCTGAAACAGAACGAAACTACGCTTTCCAGCTGGGAAGACGCATTCCGAGGAATACGCCTCCACTTATCCAGCGTGGCAAGGCGGGGCCGGGCGGCTTAGAGGCTTACAGGTGGGGTCCGCCTTATCCATCTCTCTCCTCCTGGATCCTCCTTCCTCCTCCCGACGCGCGCTGAGGCAGAGGCGAGGCCGGCTGCCCCGACGACGATCGCCGGCGACTCCGGCCACCGTAGGCGGCGCTCGACCTACCCACGTGCTCAGGGCGACGAGGCCGACCCACTCCAAGACAGAACGGACCTCGAGGAGGGCGGGGTTGAGAGCAGCAAGCACTCCGGTGGAGGGGGCTTCGGGTAGAGATGGGACTCGAGGCCATAGCGCCTCCGCCGAGGGGAAAAGGGCATGGGGATGGTCGCCGGAGTGGTGGGGTTCTACTGGTGGTGGTAGAAGGAGGGGAGGAGCTCGGGGCTGCTCAGATTTGAGCAGAGCCCAATGGCGGTCGTGGCGGCGATGGGCAGCGGGGAGAGGTCCTCCGGCTCGGCTGACTGGTTGGGGAGGGAGCTGGGAGTGAGGAGAGGCCGATGCTGAGGAAAGGAGGGGCTCGGGTGGCCTTAAATATCCGGGGTGAGGACGTGCCGAGCTGGCGTCACCGCGGACATGCGGCCGGCGCCGCGGATGCGTGTGCACGCGCATGAGCTCGGGGAAGGCGACGGAGAGGTGCAGCAGAGCTACAACGGTGCACATGGACAAGCAGAGCTCGGGGACAAGAGGAGGAAGAAGCCATGGCACGATTAATGCTCGGTCGGCTACAGGCTTCCCGTGGGCGCGCGGCGACGAGAGCTGACGGAGGGGGAAAGGGCTCCAGGAGGACGGCGACGACGCAGGCTAGCTATAGGACAGGCTCACGAGCGCGAAGGCGACGAGAGGGAGAGGGGCCCGAGCAAGAAGCCATTCTGGACGCGCCCACTGCATGCCAAGTCGGTGGTCACCGCGCACACTGGTGCACACAGTGCCACAAGCGATGCCAAACGATGTCTGGGGTGGAGTCCTTCCTGGGGAGGTTGCAACTGCGGTTGTAGTTTGGTTAAAAGAGCTTCGGTTGAATGGTAATTAACCTCTAAAGTTTACTGCAGTAAACTTGATCGTGTACTGCTGATCAACAGGGAGGTGATTGGGTCAAATGGAGTTGTCTGGTAGGTTTAGGGTAAGAAGGACTTTCACCCTGGTAACTTGGAGAGGATTAGGATCAAGATTGAATGTAGTTGCTTAACAACCACATAAACTGGTCCAGAAACTAGATTAGGATGATGCACTCTGATGAAGCATCAACTTGAGCTCAAATTGGGCAAGGCAGAGTCATTTGGTCCTATGAAGATGCTCAAAAAGTCTCATACCAATTGGCCAAGCCAAACTGGTATTTGCTTCACAATCATCTCCTCTGGACAGAAACTTGCAAAAATTCTAGAGGAAAAATGGCTTGATGAAACATGCCCAAAATGGGTGGAGGTAGGTTATATGGATAATAGAAGGCCTAGGAGAATTTACAGCCATAATGGAGCAAGATAAAATATACTTGCTTCACAAACTGGAATTTTGGACAGAATCAAAGAATTGAAGATGAGCTCACATGGAGGCATGACATGAGCTCTACTTTGGTGGAGGGCTATGATATGATGATATGAGGGATCATGCAAAATGGCAACTCATTCGGATATGCCTAGCTTGCACCTCCTTCACAAAGCTTCTTTCTGGATAGAAACTTTGGAAAATCATAATTAAATAATAACTAGGCAAATGAGGTTGCATTTTTGCATGTGGAAATGATATGGACAGAAAAAGGTGTCCAAGGAGTTTGAGGTCAATTGGGAATATGAAAATAGCACTTGCTTCACAATGTGCCATTTAGGGCAGAATAGGAAATGAATTATTTGAGCATGATGATAAACATGACAAATGAAATATTTTGCCATATTTGAGAAAGATATGACCCAAACAATTTGTGAGAATTATTTGGGAATTTTAGGAGTGATGGAAATAAAGGTTGCTTCACAACCTAGGGCAATTTGAGTTATTCCTTTAATAGAAAAGGAATGTTCCCAATGAAAAGAATATTGGGATTTGGGCTAGGATGAAAATGACAGGGTCTAGGGAAAGATTTGGGAATGACAAGCCACTCTGAAAACAAAGAAGAGGGCATCTTCTTCAGTTTCCAGACCACAAAGCCACGGAAAAAGAAAACTCAAGCAAAAACCTCAGAAAAACAAAAGAAAAAGAAAGGGCCAAACATCAGGCTGTTACATTTTTCTAGGTCAAAATGACCTATATAACAGAAGATGGGCACGGAGGTGGGCCTGGGTGAGCACAACCCACTAGGGCGCGCCTGGGCTGCTTGGCGCGCCCAGGTGGGTTGTTCCCACCTGGTGGGCCCCCTCTGGTAGTTATTTGCTCCAATATTCCATAAAAAATATCCGTGAAGTTTCAGCTTGTTGGGAGTTGTGCAGAATAGGAAGCCTGACGTAGCTGTTCCATGTCTAGATTTCCAGCTGCCGGAATTCTCCCTCTTGGTGTGTACCTTGCATATTATGAGAGAAAAGGCATTAGAATTACTCCAAAAAACTTTATTATTGATAAAAACATTATAAATAACAGTAAGAAAACATGATGCAAAATGGACGTATCACAGACGACTACCACAATCCGACGACAAGGCCCTTGAGCCAATACCTTCAAGATACAACCATGTTGATGAACTGGACTGACCACCACGTGGACGGGACAAAGCGGCTAATTATGCCGAACACCAGCTTGCACAACCTCGCCGTAGAGGCAAAGAGGCAGCGGCTCCGGGCTACACGTATGACTTACGTCAGGACCTGACAATAGAGCCAGCCAGACCAGATCAATATACGGATCAAGGGGACGTGCTCCAACACGAGACAAAGGCCATCAAGCCTGGCGCGACAAGCATCACGAAGTTCGGGCCGAGAACCGAACACGGATGTCATCCGAACTCCGTCGTGATGTCGCCCAATATAGAGGCGCCGCACGCCCCATGTGGTTTACCGATGTGGTAATGCAGCACTAGTTCCGAGAAGGGTTTAAACCTGTAAACATTGAGGCATACGATGGAACTACAGATCCCGCCGTATGGATTAAAGATTTTCTTCTCCATATTCATATGGCTCGTGGCGATGACCTCCACGGCATTAAATACCTTCCCCTAAAGTTAAAAGGACCAGCACGGCACTAGCTGAATAGCCTCCCAGAGAAGTCCATTGGTAGTTGGGAGGACTTGGAGGATGCTTTTCGAGATAACTTTCAAGGCACATATGTCCGGCCACCGGACACTGACGACCTCAGCCACATAGTCCAGCAACCCGGAGAGTCAGCCCGAAAACTTTGGACTTGGTTCTTAATTAAAAAGAACCAAATTGTTGACTGTCCGGACGCCGAAACCTTAGCGGCCTTTAAGCACAGCGTCCGTGACGAATGGCTCGCCCGACACCTCGGTCAGGAAATGCCAAAAACTATGGCAGCTCTTACCGCACTTATGACCCGCTTTTGCGCGGGAGAAGACAGTTGGTTGGCTCGTAGAAGCAATAGCACCAACGACCCCGGCACCTCTGAAGCCAAGGATGGCAACAAAAGGCCACGACGTAACAAAAATAAGCGTCAGAACAACAACAAAGAAACTGAAGATACAACGGTAAATGCCGGATTTAGCGGCTTCAAACCTGGTCAGCGGAAGAAGCCATTCAAAGGAAATAGAGATGGTCCATCCTACTTGGACAAAATACTAGACAGGCCTTGCCAGATTCATGGCACCCCCGACAAGCCTGCCAACCACTCCAACAAAAACTGCTGGGTTTTTAAGCAGGCCGGTAAATTAAATACCGAACACAAGGGGAAAGGGCCTCAAAGCGAGGATGATGATGAGCCCCGTCCTCCGAACACAGGGGGGCAGAAGAAGTTTCCCCCCAAGGTGAAAACAGTGAACATGATATATGTCACACATATCCCAAAGAGGGAGTGCCAGCACGCACTAAGGAACGTCTATGCCATTGAGCGTGTCGCCCCAAAATTCAAACCATGATCGGCTTGTTCGATCACCTTCGATCGCAGGAACCACCCAACTAGTATCCGTCATGGAGGTTCAGCGAGCCTGGTACTCGATCCCATCATCGATGGATACCATCTCACTAGAGTCCTTATGGACGGCGGCACCAGTCTGAACCTAATCTATCAAGACACTGTCCGCAAGATGGGCATTGACCCGTCAAGATTAAGCCTAGCAATACTACCTTTAAAGGAGTAATACCCGGCGTGGAGGCCCGTTGTACGTGCTCCTTAACATTGGAAGTAGTCTTCGGTTCACCGGACAACTTCCAAAGCGAAGACTTGATCTTCGATATCGTCCCTTTCTGCAGTGGTTATCACGCGCTGCTCGGACGAACTGCTCACGTCCGCTTCAATGCGGTCCCACATTATGCTTATTTAAAGCTCAAAATGCCCAGACCGCGCAGCGTCATCACAGTCATTGGAAACATTGAGTGCTCCCTCCATACCGAGGCACATCGCGGCCCTCACAACCGAAGTACAGAATGGCCTCATCAAGCCAAACAACTCGTCGGCCGTTAAAGCCCCTGACACTGCCAAGCGAGTCCAGTCCACATTACAGCATGACAGCTCGGCAGATCCGGAGATTGATTAGCAGTTCAGCCTCCGCCAATCGCCCCATAAGATTGCGGCATACGTTCTGCGCGTGCACAATTACGCACTTCAAATACCTTGGGCAACATCGGAGGCATACTGCGGAAAAAGGTCTATAATACGGCTTGACCCTATTGGGACCTTAAACTTCCTTCTCTCGTTCTTTTTTCTTTAACTACAGGTTTATTAAAGCCTGCCTAATCTATGGTTGTGCAGGGGCTACTCTCTAAAGCTCCCCTTTCTTATAGATGACCATCAAACTTCTCCTCTCAAGAGATTTCCAACCAAGGAGAAACAACGCAGACGTGCAGCAGGGCAACATTAGGATCTTCAAGCCGCTACTTTTTCAACTGCCCTGTGTAAAACTTTTCCTTTTGTACACTCTCGGCATGTAAAATAGCCTTAATACTCATGGCATTATCTGTAATAGCATGTCTCGACGTATTATACAGGATATAAAGGAAATAGTTGATTACCACTTTTGTTTGGTACTGATTTCTTTTGTCATATGCCTTAAACACCGGGGGTTGTATTCGGCTCCGCACGTTCTCAAGTCCGAACACCTATAGGGTACTCTTCGGCGTCCCGAATATTGCACTATATGCATCAGCTCTGAATCATGTCTTTGGTCTATAGTTGGGTTGCCCGGCTCCTGTGCTTACCATCTTACGTTCCGCTAGTTCAGCTAAGGTCGTAAAGGGAGAACTGCTGTGATTGTATTTCTGGTTCGTCCGGTTAAATACCTCAGTACAGAAAGCCAAAAACTGACTGTCATGATAAGGCGAGAGCTGGTCAGCGATTCAGTGACTTAGTCTTATACTACAAATCGTTGGTGATTTACTCTGTGTTATACAAGGGGCTGGTCTTCGTCCAGCCGCGTGGAAAAAGCACCTTAGTTCGGACTATCGCACACGCACAAGGGACTAGTACTTGGCCCTACCATCAAACTCCTATGCCCAAGTGAAAGTAATAAAGTTGCATAGTCTGATTGCCTGGTTCAACTCGCGGACACCTCCTTCATGGACCAAGACATTGGATAAAGTGTGGTAACGCACTATGCCGAACACCCCCGTAGTATCTATGTGGGGGCTGAAACCGATGACTGGCCAACTTTCAGAATTAAACGGCCGCACAGGAGGAAAATAACTTAAGATAAATGGCGCAAGTATATTACAAGCCTGGGTTCACAAACATAGTTTTTAGAACCCGGATACATCTACTCAAATATAACGCCCTTTGAGCATTGGCCCTCCACTATTCGGGCACCAGCCAGGACGTCTTCAAAGTATCTCTCCGGCTTATGGTGGTCCTTGCCTTCGGGCGGGCCTGCGGTCGCCACGTCAGTGGCCTTCATCTTTGCCCAATGCATCTTTACATAGACGAAGGCCATCCGAGCACCCTCTATGCATGCCGAGCGCTTCACGGCTTCAACTTGAGGCAGCGCATCGACGATTCGCCTCGCCAAACCGAAGAAGTTGCTAGGAATTGGTTCGACTGGCCAAAGCCGGACTATTAGATCCTTCATGGCCAAGTCGGCCATACTATGCAGCTCCATCAGCTGCTTCATCTAGTCGTTCAGAGGCGTCGGATGCTCCAGCGCAAGAAACTGTGACCAGAACAGCTTCTCGGTCGAGTTCCCCTCCTGGGCTCGGAAGAACTGTGCGGCGTCAGCGACACTCCTCGGAAGATCCGCAAACGCATCTGGAGAACTCCACAGCCATGTGAGTAACGCATACCGTTGACCTCCAAAAATACTCTGCAAAAGGAAGACCTTACCAGCCGTTATTTGCTTCGCCTGGTGGATCTCCTCGCAAGCACTTCGGGACTTGACCCGTGCCGCCTTAGCATCTTGGAGCGCTTCGGCTAGTTCGGCCGATTGGACCGAAGCCTTCTCCTCCAAACCCTCGCATTTGAGAATGGTGTCCTTTAGCTCCTGCCCGAACTCAACCAACCGAGCTTCGTGTTGCCGGCGGGCGGCCTGTTCGGTCTTCAACTCTGCAGCCGCTTTGTCAGCGGCTGCCTTGTTTGCCTTCGCCTCTTTTTGGGCTTGGGCAAGGGCGCCTTTGAGGGTCTCGACCTTGGCTGCACCAACTATGCCTATAAACAAAAGCATTACATGAGTTCATCTCTGAATATACCTATCGCTTATGATATATAACCAAACTTTTCAATACGCACACCTTCCGTCTGATCGAACCACTTGTTAACACGGTCGATTTCTTCATCGGCCAACTTCAGTTTCCGATTGAGCTCGGAAACTTCAGCGGCCTGGGCGGTTGCCGCCAACAGGGAAGCCTATTACAAAATAGACAAGTATGTTAGCTCTTCCGAATACTATGTGATCCTCTGTCCGGCTTTTCTCAAAACCAGACAGAGTCTCAGGGGCTACTGTCTATACACAGGTATATTCCTTTATATGAAAAAAAACGTCTAGAGCATTATGTCGTATACCTCGAAGCCTGTCAGTAGGCTGGTAAAAGCTTTATTTAGTCCGCTCTTGGCGAACTGAACCTTCTCTACTACCGCATCCATCAGGGTGCGGTGTTCCTCCATGATGGAAGCACGTTGCAGTGCCTCCACTAGAGTGTTCGGCGCCTCCGGATTAGTGGAGGTCGTCGATGGAGATGATGCTCCCCCTCCTTCAAAGGGGGCTGCTCGCTCGATCCCGGAGCCACATTGGTCTCTGGGAGAGTGTCCGATTGGGGCCCGGAATGTTGACGGTCCCCACCGTCAGTTGCCATAGGGGTGCCCCCCATGTCTTCGACGACCGAGGTATTACCCTCGGGCACCTTCTCGACAGCCTCGCCCGCCCCTCCGCGCCCAGGATAGGTCCTTCGGGATAACACCACGGTGTCATCCGCGGTGAGGGGCGAGGGGGCTCGTGGCGGCGTCTTGCTCTCTGCAATCTCAGGTGGCAAAGAACTCCCCTCCGATAGCGAGGTGTTTGGGAGGTCGCGGGGAGGGCTGAAAAAGGCATGACATAACTACTTATTTAATGAAAATAGGAGGACTAAAATATAAACAGTAAGTATCTAAACACTTACGATTCGGCCAAGGGCTTTGCCCTGAGAAGTTTTTTGGGGACCAGTTCGGCATCTGAGTCCGAACTGTCCTGGAGGGTCATCTTCCCCCTCTTGGCCACCTCCTCCTACGGGTCTTCGGTGGCCGCCCTCTTTTTCTTCCTCCCCTTGCGGGGGGAATCGCTCTCCACCTCCTCCTCCTCTTCCTCTTCCTCGTCTCCCTCATGGGAGGAGGGGGCTCCGGTCTCTCTAGACATAGCATCCGCAGGACCCTTGTGGCGGGGGCCGCTCTTAGTCTACTTGCAATTCTTCTTCTTGGCCTTCTTCTCCGGCGCCTGATAGGGCGCCGGGACCAGCATCTCTATCAGCTAGGGTGTGGCAGGTGTCGGTGTCAAAACCGGCGGATCTTGGGTAGGGGGTCTCGAACTGTGTGTCTAAGGTCGATAGTAACAGGAGACGGGGGACACAATGTTTACCCAGGTTCGGGCCCTCTCTATGGACGTAATACCCTACTTCCTGCTTGATTGATCTTGATGAATATGAGTATTACAAGAGTTGATCTACCACGAGATCGTAATGGCTAAAACCCTAGAAGTCTAGCCTGTATGACTATGATTGTATATATGTTGTCTCTTCGGACTAAACCCACCGGTTTATATAGACACCGGAGGGATCTAGGGTTACGTAAGGTCGGCTACAGAGAAAGGAATCTTCATATTTGGCCGCCAAGCTTGCCTTCCCCGCCAAGGAGAGTCCCATCCGGACACGGGTAGAGTCTTCGGTTTTCGTGTCTTCACAGCCCTTCAGTCCGGCCCATCTACAACAGGTCGGACGCCCGAGGACCCCCTAGTCCAGGACTCCCTCAGTAGCCCCTGAACCAGGCTTCAATGACGAGGTGTCCGGCGCGCAGATTGTCTTCGGCATTGCAAGGCGGGTTCCCCTTCCCGAATACTCCAAGATAGTCTTCGGACGCAACGAACATGTCCGGATCTGCAACACAAGTACCACACACAACCGCAGAGAGTATAATATTTCACGAGTCCAATCTGCTGACAACTTTTTGTAACGTGACATCATGCTTGTCCGGTCTTTATTTCGAACCGTTTCTTGTCCTGCCGTTCCACGTTTCGAGGCGTGGCTTTTATTGGCACGTCTTGTCGAAGCAGAGATCGTGTCCTCTTATTGCGGGATTCTCGTCAATACGAGCGTGGGTAACCCAACCGTTCCACTGGGAAGATTCCTTAAGAATAGGCAGGTTTTCAGGCTTAGGAGGAGGCGTTCGATACCCGTTGCCTTTATAAAGGAGCCAAGGGCCATCTTTTCATGCCAAACCTCTCCTCAGCCTTTCCAACCTCGAGTTCTGGCACCCAAGGTTCGACTTCATTGCTTCAAGCTTCCCAATCATGTCTGGACCCGGCCCACAGGGCCAATGGGTGGCTTCCTCTGTTACGGAGGAGGACATTGCGAAGCTCGGGGCGGCCAAATACTTGACCGTGGAGATCCCCCACATGCTTCCTGCTCAAGGACATGTTATTCCGACTCCCAGATCCGGCGAGAGGGTCGTATTCATCTCTCACTTCCTCCGAGGGCAAGGGTTCGCTCTTCACCCCTTCGTCCGGGGGATCATGTTTTATTACGGACTAGATTTTCATGATCTAGCCCCAAATTCTTTTCTCCACGTCTCGGCGTTCATCATCACGTGTGAGGCCTTCCTCCGAATTCCCTCACACTTTGGCTTATGGCTCAAGACCCTTAGTGTGAGGCCAAAGGTGGTCGACGGGAAACAGGCGGAGGGCGGCATCGCTGTAGTGAGCAAGCTTACCAATACTCTCTGGCCAAAAGGCTCTTTCACCGAAACTTCCAACCAATGGCAGCAGGAGTGGTTCTACGTCACAGAACCCCGTGGTACCAACTGGGCGGCTATGCCTGCGTTCCGTTCTGGCCCTCCGTTACAGCTGGCATCATGGATTAACAAGGGACTGGACTGGGGATCAGTTGGTGAAGTGCAGACTCTACAGAGACGCATCCGAACCCTCCTGGAGAAGGACATCGATCTTGTCAACGTGATTCAAGTAATGCTAGTCCGCCGAGCCCTGCCATGCCAGCGTAGGCCTCTTCGCATGTGGGAGTTAATCCGGAAGGACCATGAACCCTCCAACACTTCTTCGGCACTACGCACAAAGGGATGTGGAAGTTGTTTTTCGGGAAACGAAAATAGTGGTCGGACACCACCGAGGACATTAGCCTCGACTGCAACCATCCGGATACCTCGGCAAGCGCTCAACTCCCGAATAGTTTGAAGTTAAGTATGCCGTAATATGTTACTGAGCAAACTGTCTTCTTCCAGGGTTGGATAAAGAAAGCGGAGCGAATTAGGTGTTCGGCCCCCCTTCCCGAAGACTCCGCGGATCTCGTACTAACAAGGATGCTGGCCCCGGCACCATACCAGATGCCTGTGGAGGAGGACAAGGTGGAAAGCGGGAGGACTAAAAGTGGCCTCCATCCCGAAGGTATATCAGACATTGCGTCCGGGGGAATCAAAATCCATCGTCTGAAGACAAAAGTGAAGGAGAAGTCAAAGTCTCTTCCCCCCAGGGTAAGAAAAGGGTTTCCTCCGAAGATTGGGAGGAAAGGGCTTCTAAGCGAGGCAAGGTGCCTCCGTTGGGCGGCTCGGTGCAGCAACCAGACCTCAAACGGTCAAGTCTCTGTGCATCAGCGTCATCCCTGGATCAGTAATGCTGACACGCACAATACTCGAAGGAATTATAACAGAGTAGCAATCACACACTTATTACATCGAATGTCTCAAAAGAGAACTTAATACAATAAATATGGCTTAAGGCCATCTAAAAACGATAACAGCGGAAGACTTGGAAGATAAGCGAGTCCATCAACTCCAACGGCATCACTGAGTATAGAACCACGACCTAAGGCACCTTACTCGTCGTCTGAAAAGTCTGCAACATGAAACGTTGCAGCCCGAAAACGGGTCAGCACATGGAATATGATGGCAAGGTAACACATAGAGAGTAATGAACAGAATAATGCTATACTACATGCATATTTGGCTGGTGGAAAGCTCTATGGTTACAGTTTTGCGAAAAGCCAATTTTTCCCTACTGCAAAGGAATAAATTTTATTTACTATCTTGGTGGTTGTTATACATTGAGAATGGGTGACACCATCTCAATCCCAATTAAGTTTCAACATTAATCCCAACAAAATTAATTAAAGTAACATGATGAGATTCACATGATAATCCAAGTACTAGATACTCAAGTTGTCCATGACCGGGGACACGACTAACCATGATTAGTTTATACGCTCTGCAGAGGTTTGCGCACTTTTCCCCACAAGACTCGATCTCCTCCGTTGGGATTCTCGCACTACATGATGTTTGAGAAACGGATGACCGAGACATAGTCTTTCAGAAGCGTTTGCACCTTACGATCGGGTAGACAGTACCACCTACAACCCCTACATCTGCTAGTCTACCACTGTAAGAGTTCACACAACTTAATCAACTATGCTAGAGCCCATAATAGCTTCTGGCTGCACACAGAAGTTTCTAGCATGAATAATCTCATGATCCCTTTGAGCCTGGGTGGCGGTCCATAAAAAAAGGCAATCGCTGGAATACCCAGGTGCCTCAATCCACCCAGATGTGTTTAAGTAGCCACCTTAAATTGAACCTTTAATTAACAATCTCACATCTGTCATGGATACACTCACCCAATCCATGTCTACTAGCATAGCATAGCAATATAAGCAAACGTAGAAGTAACTCCGAAGGGTCTGGTAATAAACAGGGCAATAGGTTCTACCTCATCAGCTACTTCCCAACCCACAATTTAATCAGATCCTAATCATGCAATTGTTTGAGGATTGATCTAATGCAATAAAACTGGGTATGAAAAGAGGTATGATCAAAGTGTTACTTGCCTTGCTGATGATCCGTGAAACCTAGGGATTCGAAGTAGCAAGCGGCGCACTCCGGGTACTCTATCGCAAACAACCAAGCATACAATAAGTACTCATCTAATGCACAGGTAAAACTTAAATAAGAGATCTAACCAGAAAGTTCAACGTAAGAACTCCGGTTTGCAAAAAGAATCAAATCAAACGAAGCAACGAAAGTCAATTGGCGAAAGAAACAAGCTTCGTTTACTAATCTGGACCTAAGGCAAATTTTACAGTAGCAAAACTTGTTTGAGTTGGTTAAACAGAAATAGGGTTTCGAGACGAAACTCTAGGCGCTTGAATCGCCTGATTCCGATAAACGAGCGAAAAGTTATACTAGAACGAAAAACAGATCAGAAATCGCGATCAGAAATAATCGCGGAAAATCCGAGAAAAAGAAAAACGGACGAACGGGCTAACGAACGAACGTTCGTTGTCTGCGAAAATAAAACAAAAACCGTTCGTTAAAACAATAGTACGGACGAACGTCCGCTAAATAAACGAAACCGAAAAAAACAGATCTAGATTTTTTTAACAAAACTGAACGAAAAACCGGCGGAAAAACCGTACTGTTTTTTCGAGGAAAACCGCCGGCGGCGGGGGCGGCGGGGTCCGGCGGGCGGCGGTGGGGTCGGGACGGGGCGGCGGGGTCC
>NC_057814.1:335260340-335282712 GCF_018294505.1 Triticum aestivum
CTGCTCGGGCGACGGGGCCTGGCGGCGGCGGCGGTTAGGGTTAGGGTTGGCGCGGGGCTCGGGTGGGCTGACGGGCTCGGGGCGGCGCCTTATAAAGGCCCGGCCAGGCGGAGTCCTGGCCGAACACGGCCCAAAGTCGGTTCGCGTTTTTTCTAATAATTTCGCGTAGAAAAACAATTAAACGAAATACTAAACCAACTCCAAAAATCCCGAAATAAATTTTCCCTGACTTCTAAAATCAAGCCGGACAAGATGAACATTTATTTGGGGACTAAATGCAATTTTGAAAAACGCGTATTTTTCCTAAATTCAAATAAAATAGCGAAAAACTCCAAAATAAAATCTTATTTGATTTTTTATTAAATCCTCAATATTCCTTTATTTTGGGAAAGTCATTTTATTCCCTCTCTCTTATTTTTTAAAATTGGAATAATTGATGATAAAATAAATAAAATCAAATGATCCTATTTTCAAAATTCGAGAAAACTCAAATATGAAAATAACGAAATCCCCAGCTCTCTCCGTGGGTCCTTGAGTTGCATAGAATTTCTAGTATCTAGCCAAAATTCAATAAAATATGATATGCAATGATGATCTAATGTATAACAGTCCAAATTGAAAATTTGGGATGTTACACTCGGGCTTGGAGGATGGCGTCCTCGCACCATCCAATGATGAGAACAAGCCTCTAGCCAAATCGTAAGTGAACAAGGATGTTTTTAAACATATCCCATTCCTTTCCTGTTACCAAGGTAACATCTAGAATATATGTTTCTGCAGCTCGGCAAATAGTCTTCTTCACCAATCCTCTTCCTCGGGAGATCTTCTTCCGGAGATGATGGAAAGCGAGACACCTCCACCGGTCTCCTCGCCCAATAAGGCGGTCGACTTTGAGTTGTCATCCCGGAGGGTCTCTCCTGATCAACAAGTGGTGTGAGGGGTGATGAAGACACTACACGAAGGTGATACTTCAGTAGCCCAGGGTCCGGGGGCAAACAATAAAGGCCCCGGACTGTCCGGTCTACAGCCGGAGATGACTCTGGGGACAGATAAATTGATCCCTTCGAAGGGAGGCCGTACTCATACAGCAGCTTATGGAGGTCCAGAAGCGCCGGATATATTGACGAACATGCTGCGACAGGCGTCCGTCTCGGAGGAACATCGTACCTTGATGGGTACGGTGGTTGAAAAGGTTCTATCCGCGAAAAGTGGATTGAATGAAGCCTGCGCGAGCCTGCTAAGAGGCTTCGAGGTTTGTACTGTAGAATTTTTTATTGTGTTTTATTCACAAACTGCACCTGTGTATAGGTAGTCGCCCCTGAGACTCAGATTGGCTTCCCGAGGGAGGCGATCAGAGGATCAAAAAAGATATGTCCAGAAAATAATATGACGAATTGAAACACAGGCTGTCACCTCCTGGCGTCCGCCTGGACTACAGAAGTTGCCGATCTGGAGCGGAAGCTTGATGTGGTGGAAGATGAACTTACGCTTATCAACAGGCGTCTTGACAAGTCATAAGGTATGTTTTTGGGGCAGTCCTTACAAGCACATGCTTTGTAATGTAAGCATGACGCGAAATATTGTATATTGAGATATGCATGACTGCAGATGGTGCTGCCGCGGTTGAGATCCTTCGGGCTGAGCTGGCCCGGGCCAAGGAGCAGGCCCGGATTGGTAATGCGGCTGTCGAGAGAGCATCTGCCGAGTTAAAGGCCGAAAAGGCTGCGCGGCGCTAATGCGAGGAGAGACTGTCCATGATGGCGGCTGAGCTAAAGGATGCTGCTAGCCGCTGTGAATTCCTCGAGAAGGATAATAAAGCCAAAATGGTTGATCTTGACAAGGCCTTACGAGAGGCGAAGGAAGCGCGGTCCGAATCTAGAGCGGCCCGGGAGGAGATCTGACAAGCTGGGGAGATCGTGGCTGGTAAGCCCTTTTTATTGCAAACTAAGTTCGGCGATCCGAATTATGCTCTGCTTACTCAAGTGTGGAGTTCTCTAGACGCATTGTTGGACTTGCCGAAGAGTGCTTCCGACGCGGCACAGTTTTACCAAGCGCGAGAAGGGTATGCGACGGAGAAGCTTTTCTAGTCACAATTCGGTGCGTCAAAGCGCCCGCTGTTGCTGAACAAACAGATGACCCAGTGGGCCGAGCTCCACAGACTATCCGGTTCTGCTATGAAGGACGCCGTGATCGGGCTGTGGCCGAACGAGCCAATTCCGGATAGTTATTTTGGTTTGGTGCGGCGACTTGCTGATGCGGTGCCACCTATCGACGTCGTTAAGCGGTCAGCGTGCATTGAAGGTGCACGGATGGCCTTTGCCCGTGTGAAGACATACTGGGCAAAGATGAAGGCCACCGACGCTGCAGCAAAGGGTCCACCCAAGGGCAAGGACCATCACGCACCAGAGCATTATTTCAAGGATGTCCTGGAGGGTGCCCGCTTGATAGAGGGTTAGTGCTCGAAAAACATGATATTCGAGTGAAATGTATGGAATTTTGTAAAAGACAATATTATAATAAGGCTATTTTTTGTAGTCTCGCCTAAAACTTTTGTTCCTCCTGTGCGGCCATTTTTGTATTAAGCTGAAAGTTTTCTAGTCGTCGGCTTCAGCCCCCTCGTATAAAGTACGGGGGTGTTCAGAAAAGCATTTGATCACTCTTAACCCAACGTCTTGGTCCATTAAGGAGGTGTCAATGCGGTGAACTAGGCAATCGGACTATAGGGCATTAACACTTTCACTTAGCCATAGGAGTTTTATGGTGGGAGTACGATATAGCCCCTGGTATGTATACGGCTTATTCCGATACGGTGCATTACATATATGACCTGAAGAAAAAGGTCCTTCGTATAATACAGAGGGAATCGCGAAAGATTCTGGTAAGTCATCGAGTGGTTGACCAGCTCTCGCCACATCATGACAGTCAGTTTTCGGCTTTCTCTACTGAGGTGCTTGACCAGATGAACCGGAAGCACAATCGCAGTAGTTCTCCCTTTACTACCCTAGCCGATAGAGCGGAACGTAAGGTAGAAAGCACAGGAGCCGGGCAACCCAACTATTGACCCAAGACATGATTCGGAGCTGATGCATATAAGGCCAAACTCGCGACGCCGAAGTACGCTATAAAGCTATTCAGACTTGTCGACAACTCATTTGCTCCCATACCAAGCCCCTGGCCAGTTATGCCAAGGTGTATGTGTGAAACAACCAAAGGAGCTGAATTTAGTTTAAAAAACGAATGTTGGATGCCGATTATGTTTACTGGGACCTGAGTGATATGCCAATCGTTATTTTATAGATAACAAATCCGCAACCCCGGCTGTTTGACATGCCAGGGGTCAAAGGCGGAGGAAAAAGGCACTTTATATGCTCGAAATAGAGAGTGCGGTCTACAAAAAAGTTATTTTGGACCTCCTATCGCACGTCTGCGCCGCCTGTCCTCGGTGAAGGGACTCCTTGAAGGGAATGGCCTTTGGGTGAGTATACGCAGCCGAACTCCGATAGAATCTGTGGCCACCCATTGAGCCGTCTGTGGAGAGAATAATGAAAAAGAAAAAGTAGTTAGAAAAGAAAAAAGAGGTTATGGGAGTACTTGCAGGCTCGTCCATATTGTGCTTCCGCCGATGCCCAGGGTATTTTAAGTGCATAGTTATGTATGCGCGGTACAGATTGCGCAGGTATATGGGGCGGATGGCGGAAGCCGAACTACTAATCCAGCTCCGAGATTGGTCGATCCTGTTGAATGGAGACTGGTTGCTTAATGGCCGACAAGGTATGCGGTTTAATAAGACCGCTTTGTACTTCGGCTGAGATTGTTGTAGTATGATCCTTAGTCTGGAGGGAGTGCTTCTCCTGCTCCCCTGTAGAGTTGTGTGTCACGCATACCATGTTTACTGTTTTTGCCTTGGGGGGAAATTGCTTCTGACCCGCGGTATTTGGTTGGTGAATCTCTTCGTCGTCGCTGTCACGGGGCGGCCTCCTGCCATTGTGTTCGGCGTTGAGCTTGCCGGCCTGCTTGAAGACCCAGCAGCTTCTGTTGGTGTGATTAGCTGGTTTATCAGGGTGGCCATGAATCTGGCAGGGCCGATCCAATATCTTGTCTAAATTGGATGGTCCGTCTCTGTTTGCCTTGAATGGCTTTTTCCGTTGACCGGGTTTGGGGCCGCTGAATCCGGCGTTGACCGTCGTGTCATGTGTTCTTTCATTATCATTGCGACGTTCGTGTTTACTGCGTCATGGCTTGCCATTGCCGTCTCGGACTTAGGAAGTGCCCCGATCGCTGGCGCTGTTGCTTCTACGAGCGAGCCAGCTGTCTTCTCCCACGCAAAAGCGGGTCATTAGAGCGTAAGGGCTGACATGGATTTTGGTTTTTCTTGACCGAGGTGGCGGGCGAGCCATTCATCCCGGACGCTGTGTTTGAAGGCCGCTAGGGCCTCCGCGTCAGGACAGTCGACGATTTGGTTCTTTTTAACTAAGAACCTAGTCCAGAGCTTCCTGGCTGACTCTCCGGGCTGCTGGACAATGTGACTTAAGTCATCGGCATCCGGTGGCCGGACATATGTTCCTTGGAAGTTATCGCGGAAGGCGTCTTCCAAGTCCTCCCAGCTGCCAATAGATTTTTCTGGCAAACTATTTAACCAGTACCGAGCTGCTCCTTTGAGTTTTAACGGTAGGTATTTGATGGCATGGAGGTCATCCCCGCGGGCCATATGGATGTGGAGAAGAAAATCCTCGATCCACACCGTGGGATCAGTTGTTCCATTGTATGATTCGATATTCACGGGTTTAAACCCTTCTGGGAATTCATGCTCCATTACTTCGTTAGTACATCAGAGTGGGTGTGCGGCGCCTCTATATTGGGCCACGTAGCGACGTAGCTCAGATGGAGTCCATCTGCGGTGTTCGGCCCGGGCGTGACTACACTTGTCACGTCCGAATAGGTAGCCAACGTTGCGTGTCGAGGCACGTCCTCGCGATCCGTAGATTGATCTGGTATGCTCTGCTCTACTGTCCAGGTCCTGCCGAGGGTCATATGTGTGACCCCGAGCTGTTTTATCTCCGTTTTTTTTGTTGGGGTGAGGCGGGCTGCTGTTCGGCTTGAGCTGCCGCTTTATCCCGACCGCGTTGTGGTCGGTCGGCCGCATTGTCCCGACCGCGTGGTACAGGTTCCATCGCCTCCTCATCGAACTGAGGTAGCAATCTGCGCCTCAGGTGACCCTTGGTTGGGCGCTTGAGGCCGTATTCTTTGACTGCTAGGATATCTGTCCATCTATCATTGAGTAGGTCTTGGTCAGCTTGAAGCTGCTGCTACTTCTTTTTCAGGCTCCTTGCAGTGGCTATTAGCCGGCGTTTAAAATGCTCTTGCTCGAGAGGTTCCTCAGGCACGACGAAATCCTCATTGTCGAGGCTCTCCTCATCCTCGGAGAGTGGAAGATAATTACTGTCCTCCGAGTCTTCGTGTGTGTCCTGTTCATCAGGGCTAATGTGCCTGTCTTCCCGTTCAACTTGTTCGGAGGTTGCCTCAACAGGGTCCTCATTGTATTTGGCATCGTCCGGAGTATTGTTTTCTCTGATGCCGGTATTGCTATCTTTTGCACGACGTGACTTAGAACGGCGCCGCTGACGCTGGTGTCTGGGCTGTGTCTCATGAGGTTTATCCTCAACTGGATCTTCTTTGTTATCGTTGTTAGTTTCTTTAGGTGTATCCACCATGTACATGTCGTACGAAGAGCTGGCCGTCCAGCGTCTGGTGAACGGCGGGTTTTGGCTCTGCTCCTCATCGGCATCGTCGTCCAAACTGTCGATGTCTTCGGAGCCATAAACGAGCATGTCGGTTAAGTCTTCGACATTGGTTATGAAGTGGGTGGCGGGTGGGAGTCGAAATTCCCCGTCATCAGCCTCCAGTTCGAACCGGATATAATTCGGCTGTGAGCCCTCCGCTAAGGATATATTTTTAATGACTTTAGTACGTCGCCTAAAGGCGAGTGTCAGAAGATGTCTGCGGCGCTGAATTCGATGATTGATCCAGCTCGACGTGCGCGGACACGCATGGTTCGGAAATTATAGCCGGGAAC
This sequence comes from Triticum aestivum, assembly GCF_018294505.1. Lineage (NCBI taxonomy): Eukaryota > Viridiplantae > Streptophyta > Magnoliopsida > Poales > Poaceae > Triticum > Triticum aestivum. Next base: position 335,266,414 of record NC_057814.1, read on the forward strand.
GAGTCCGAGGTTCCGGAGACACAGATATCGCCTGAGGTTAGGTCTGTGTGCGGCTCCATCGCCGCGGAGTCTGCGCCTTCCATGGCGGGGTTGAGCTTCGTGACCTCAGATGGCGCGATTTGCTCCGGATCTATAGCCGGAGTTGTTATAGGTGCAATTTCCTGAGCATGGTCCGATGACAGATTTAAGTCATGTTCATCGTAGGGACAGGGAGTGGCTGCCGTGGTCTCCAAGCCGTCGAAGATCAAATCTCCACGGATATCCGCGACGTAGTTCAAGCTCCCAAATCTGCCTGATGGCCAGGGGTGTAGCTGTCGATCTGCTCCAGATGGCCAAGCGAGTTGGCCCGCAGTGCGAAGCCGCCGAACACGAAGATCTGTCCGAGGAGGAAGGTTTCCCCTTGGACAACATCGTTGTTGATGATTGGAGGAGCCATCAAACCTTTTGGGGACGGCACAGTGGAACTCTCAATGAAAGCACCAATGTCGGTGTCAAAACCGGCGGATCTCGGGTAGGGGGTCCCGAACTGTGCGTCTAAGGTCGATGGTAACAGGAGACGGGGGACACAATGTTTACCCAGGTTCGGGCCCTCTCTATGGAGGTAATACCCTACTTCCTGCTTGATTGATCTTGATGAATATGAGTATTACAAGAGTTGATCTACCACGAGATCGTAATGGCTAAAACCCTAGAAGTCTAGCATGTATGACTATGATTGTATATATGTTGTCTCTACGGACTCTACCCTTCGGTTTATATAGACATCGGAGGGATCTAGGGTTACATAAGGTCGGTTACAGAGAAAGGAATCTTCATATTTGGCCCCCAAGCTTGCCTTCCCCGCCAAGGAGAGTCCGATCCGGACACGGGTAGAGTCTTCGGTTTTCGTGTCTTCATAGCCCATCAGTCCGGCCCATGTACAATAGGTCGGACGCCCGAGGACCCCCTAGTCCAGGACTCCCTCAGTAGGGTCTTCGGGCAGCGGAGCCGGACACTTGATCCGCTCCGTCTTTGCCGTCCAGCCCTGTACGAGGAACATGCAATACATTATATCTAAACTTATTTACCAAATAGGTAATCAGGAAAATCATGCTTACCGGCGAGGCCGGATTCTCGATGTCGAGACCAATGTCTTCGGTCTTCTTTGGCCACGTTTTTTGGGCCTTGAAGAGAAAATTCCAAATGTCTTCATGTGTTGTGCCGAATAAGTGCTTCAAGGTCCGTGGCTCCTCTGGGTTAAACTCCCACATATGAGAGGCCCGGAGCTAGCAAGGAAGGGTTCGGCGGAATAGCATCACCTGAATCACGTCTATGAGACTGGTGTTTTTGCCTATCATGTTGGTGATGCGCTTTTGCAGCATCTGCACATCCGCCGTGGACCCCCAGTTGAGGCCCTTAGCAGTCCAGGAGGTTTTCGGTGCAACAAACCCTGGGTCTGTTGCCCAGACTGCACAGGCACGAGAACAAGATTGAAGCACCAACCCAACTCAGGATACAAGAGATCAAGAGATTCGAAGAACCAGCGTGCAGATCAGAGGGACCAATACCAAACCAGAGAAGCGGGATATCGCCAAGAGAAAGCCTCCTTTTCCGGGCAGGCGAGCCCGACAAAGGGCGAGGCCACCTCCAGAAGCAGACGACCAAGACACCCCGGCAGGGCCTGCCGGGGCTCACGGAAGCAAAACCACCTCACCAACCACTCAAGCATGACCCACGTCGTCGATCAATGTGGTGTCAAGCCGCAAGATGATTAAGTGGCAGCCATTCGCCACATGGTAGCCATTTCCTACAGGAGAAACCCACAGAGGACACCCGTCTTGCGACATGTCAAGAGAACAGACGCAGAGCTGGAAAGATAGCTCGGTAGGCCTTGCCGGGCGACTAGTGATGTGACACTAAGTGGTGCATTTGATGCGCCCTCTCAGCCCAGAGAGTTAGGTATGATAGCACTGTTTTCTATCATATCAGTGCATAATGACTACTTTGCCATTGTGGTGACCCCTTGATCTATAAAAGGAGGCCCATGGCAACCATAGAAAGGGTTAGAAGGTTGGATAACTCACACCCGATACACGCGTAGTGGCTGCTGCCCCATCGCAACCCCTGCCGGGCAAGTGTACTACGCTCACGACCACCTTTTCCACCATCAATCCACCAAAGCAGGAGTAGGGTTTTATGCCTCATGGCGGCCCGAACCTGGGTAAATTGCTTGTGTGATCTCTGGCGTGCTGCCCCACGCCCCTCTGCTCTTTGTGCAACGCGTCGCCCCCTTGCCGAACCAGCAAGGGCCCCCCTGGTCCCATAGGTGGTCGTGGTTTCCCACGACATCATTGGCGCGCCAGGTAGGGGGCTCGCTTGTGCGAACCTGAAGGCATGCGTAGCACGTCATCTTCATTATGATTGCCATCTTCGATGACGCCATCGACCATGGCGCCCAAGAAGAAGTCCGGCCCTGCAGTTCACTCATCCACCTCGAAGGCTCCACCACCCGCAGCCTCCAACGCTGCGGGGCGAAAGCGCACGAGGACGTGGACATTGCTGGGGAAGTGGTCGAAGCATGCGGCGCCATCGCCACTTCTCCCGCAACCAACGTAGGAGCAGGAGGCACCGGAGGAGAGCAGCATCAGCAACACCACGACGGCCACGCTCCCCAAGGTACGGGTCAGGGGGTTACTCCATCTGCGCCCCTCTCCCCCGCCGATGGGCACAGCCACAGCAACGTCGCTCGGACCGGGGCGAACCGCCGCACTCCGGCCGCCCCCACCAGGGGTGCGGTCGTCGCGCGTGCACCTCCCCCGGGACGGGCCGACCAAGCCGCTGCGCCCGATGGAGCTGCTGGCCCTCAAGCGCCTCCGCCGCACCATGCCCAGGTGGTCGCCCCGCAGCGACAGCGGGGGCGCAATACTACCACCGCTGGCACCGTCAGGAGCCGCGCGACGGTACGATCGACTTCATCGACATCCATGCCAAGCACTGCTTCGGAGGCCATGGCGCGAGCTCAGCTGCTGCTGAGGTTTCCGCCAGTGGCCGAGCAGATGGACAAATGGCGTGCCACCATCCAGAGTCTGCTCGGTTTCGCCAAAGCTAGGGGCTCGCGGCGAGCTGGCCCGCCACAACCTCCCCAAGCGACAGCAACAGCTCGTGCTAGTGACCGCACGGAAGGGGCTATCCCCACAGTGCAGTCCCCACCATGGCAGTCAGCGCGAGCGCAACAAAATCAAGATCACGACAACGTCCCGATAGCATCTTCTGACCCTCGAGTACATCTAGGCCAATGTCGAGCCCCAGAGGATTGGCGGAGAGGAGACGGGCGCGTCGTCATCCAGCAGCGCCGCGACGACCTCCGCCGGACCGACGGGTGCGACGGCCTCAACATCGACGAGCCTGCGCTCGGTGTTGGCGGGTGCCTACCTTTCGAGGTTTGCTGCCCTTCCTTTACACGAGAGCTGCGGCAAGTCCGTTGGCCGTCCGTTTGAGCGTTCAAGCCAGAGATACCATAGAAGTACGACGGGAGGCTGAACCCGCCAGAGTTCCTGAGCATCTACACCATCGTTGTTCAGGCTGCCGGGGGAAGAGATGAGAAGGTGTTCGCCAACTACTTCCCTTTGGCCGTCAAATCCAATGTGAGGTCTTGGCTGATGCACCTACTGGAGAACTCCATTTCATCGTGGGCCGACCAGTGCCACGAGTTCATTGGCGCCTTCACTGGCGATCATCAAGTACCCGGCAGGCCCAGCAATTTGCAGCTTCTCCAGCAGAAGGAAGTAGAAACCCTCCGTAAGTATTTATAGAGATTCAGCAAAGTTCATAGAAATATCCCAAATAGCCATTCGGTAGCAGTAATAGCTGCCTTCCAGTCCAATGTGCGCAACCGTCGTATTCGTTCCAAGATGAACGTGCGGTTGCCCAAGACTGTTAATGAGCTTTACACATTAGTGGATAAATGTGCTCGGATGGAGGAGGGAAGGAGGTTGCCCGGAGAGGAAGATTGCACCAATGTTGATTCAGACATGAGGATGAATCAACTAGTCATAAGAAGAGCAAGAACCGCAGTAAGAAGCGGAGAGATAAGGCAGTGATGACTGTTGAAGGATCTGGTACGCTTAGTACCGGCAAGAAGGCCAAAGCTGAGGCCCTCGGCAAGGAAGCTGCCGCATGCACTGACTGCCGGGAAGCCGCTGCTGCCGAGAAAGCTGGAAAAGGTGATGGGCCATACTGCAAGATTCATCGGACCAAGGGCCACGACCTTCAAGAGTGTTATCAAGTTGAGCAGCTTGTCAAGAAGCAGAAAGCAGAATATGAGAAGCATGACAAGGAAAAGGGTTAGAATGTTATCGGCGGTAAGGGCCGAGGTGGTGAAGTAAATCGCCCTGGCAAACCCTTTCAGAACCATGGAGAGCCCGCCAAAGGTTGAGAGAAGGAAACCTGCGATGATGAGAGTGATGGAGGGGATGAAGAGGAAACCAGTGAGCAAGAGTTTCAGAAGGCCACGGACGCCCTGTGCATTGACGGAGGTGCATCTTTGCACACTTCTCACCATCAGCTCAAACGGTGGACACGAGAAGTCAATGCTATGGAACCAGTGCCAGAGGCCCGGAAGCCACTCAAATGGTCCCGTACGCCCATCATCTTTGACGAGGAGGACCATCCTAGCCGTACCACTGCGGTAGGATGTTTGCCGTTGTTGGTCTCCCCAACAATTCGCAACCTCAAGGTCACAAAGATATTGGTGGACGGCAGGGCCGGGTTGAATCTGATTTCTTCGGCAGTCATCAGCAAGCTTCAGATAGGACAAGATGAGCTAGAGCTTACCGGCACATTTCAAGGAGTTAATCCCGGCAGGAGCCGTCCTAAGGGAAAGATTACGTTGCTGGTAACGTTTGGGGGAGAACTGAACTACTGGACTGAGAGGATTGTGTTTGATGTGGTTGATCTCCAACCTGCCGTACAATGGGATTCTTGGACGCCCGGCCCTTGCTAAGTTCATGGCAGCATCCCACTATGCCTACAACACCTTGAAGATGCCTGGGCAACTGCGAGTCATCACCATCCCATCAGATGAGAAGGATGCAATTATTTGTGTGGAAAAGATGTACCGGGACACTGCCGCGGCAGAGGCAGCGACAGCGACATCAGCAATTCCCGCCAAGGAAAGCAAAGGAAAGAAAAGAGGCTGTAAGGCCTCTGGAAAAGAGTCTGGGAAGCGTGCCCCCACTGAGTGAACGGCACCTATTGACGACGTGCCGGAGTGTTCTAACAGCAAGAGATCCAAGGTTGCTACACCCCAATGAAAAAGGTCCCGGTAGGGCTGGCTGGCATTGATGGTACTTTCACTATCAGCGCCATCCTTGATGACAAATAGGAAAGCACGCTCGTTGCCTTCCTGCGGGCAAATATCGATGTGTTTGCCTGGCAACCATTTGATATCCCCGGTGTTCCCAGGGAGGTAATCGAGCACCACCTTGCTGTCTTCCCACATGCCCCACCTGTCAAGCAGAAAGTCCGGAAGCAGGCCCTGGAGAGGCAGCAGTTCATTGCAGAAGAGATCAAGAAACATGAGGCAGCAGGTTTGGTCAAAGGAGTATTGCACCCCACGTGGTTGGCGAATCTAGTGGTAGTCCAGAAGGCTAATGGGAAGTGGAGGCTTTGCATAGATTTCACAGATCTCCACAAGGCTTGCCCGAAGGATGCATTTCCCTTGCCGCGTATCGATCAGATTGTGGATTCCACTTTTGGTTGTGATTTGCTCTCCTTTCTGGACGCATACTCCGGGTATCACCAAATCTTCATGTCCAAGGATGATGAAGAGAAGACGTCGTTCATCACTCCATGTGGTATGTACTGCTTTGTCCGCATGCCATTTTGATTAAAGAGTGCCGGGTCCACTTTTGCATGGGCGATCCAGATTGGTTTGGAGCCACAGCTACACAGAAACATAGAGGCCTATATGGATGATATTATGGTCAAGACCAAGGATAAGGCCACCCTTATTCAAGATTTGGAGGAAACGTTGATAATCTGTGCAAGATCAATCTGAAGCTCAACCCAGAAAACTGTGCATTTGGTGTTCCCTCCGGCAAGCTGCTTGGGTTCTTCGTATCCCATCGCAGAATCGAAGCCAACCCCAACAAGATCAAAGCCATTGAGCAGATCCAAGCGCCAAGGACAGTTAAGGATGTGAGGCGCCTGATAGGATGTGTTGCCACGCTTAGCAGATTCATCTCCAAGTCTGCCGAGCGTGCCTTGCCGTTCTTCAAGATCTTGAAGAAGGCCGGCCCAATGAAGTGGACCCCAGAAGTAGATGCAACTTTGCAAGAGTTGAAGGCCTACTTGTCCTCTGTGCCTACCTTGGTTGCTCCCAAACCCCAGGAGTCGTTGCTGCTATACTTGGCGGCAACCAACCAGGTGGTCAGTGCGGCCTTTGGTAGCACAGAGAGAAGTGGATGAGGCAGAAAGTGAGCAGAGACTGGCAGAGTCAGAGAAGGATCAGGACAGCAGTGGGCACGGCAACGAGAGCAACCCCAAAGACGTGGCAAGGAAGAAAGTGGTGCATCGCCCAATGTACTTCGTGAGCTCCCTGTTACAGGGGGCTAGATCGAGGTACTCTGGTGTCAAGAAGTTGATCTTTGGCCTCGTTATGGCCTCAAGGAAACTTCACCACTACTTCCAAGCCCATGAGATCACGGTTGTTACTCGTTTCCCATTACAAAGGATACTCCAAAACCCAGAGGCTACCGGCAGAATAGTGGAGTGGGCTTTGGAGTTATCCAGCTTTGGTTTGAAGTTTGAGAGCACATCAACTATTCAGAGTAGGGCGTTGGCAGAGTTTATTGCAGAATGGACGCCAACCCCTGATGAGGAAGTAACAGAGACAGCTATCCCCATCAAGGCAAGAATGGATTATGTATTTTTATGGTGTCTTTTTCCTGAAAGGTGCAAGAGCTGGCGTGCTTCTTGTCGCCCCCTTTGGGGAGCACTTGAAGTACGTCGTCCAAATGCATTTTGCCCGGGAAGAGGCAACAAACAATATAGCTGAGTATGAAGGACTCCTTCCGGGCTCAGAATTGCAGTTGAATTGGGAATTAAGAAGTTGATCATTCGAGGAGATTCACAGCTTGTGGTGAGACAAGTCAACAAGGATTACCAAAGTCCATTGATGGAGGCATACGTTGAGGAAGTGAGGAGATTAGAGGAGCACTTTGACGGATTGAAAACAGAGCACGTACCCCGTGCGGAAAACAACATTGCTGATCATTTGTCATAGTGTGCTGCGCAGAAGCTTCCTCTGGAAGCAGGAACTTTTGTTCTCCATCTCACGCAGCCCTCCGTATCCCCGGCAACAATGGCCCGGAAGAGGATAAAGTTGGACACTAGAAAGCCTCCCCCGGTAGAGTCGTCTGCTCCTGGCAGATACCCTGCCGAAAACAACTCCTCACAGCCTGCCGGACCACCCCCTCCAGCTGGGTCCACGAACCCCGCGAACGTGGCTGGTGCTCCCATCGCAGAGGAGGTGCCACTAGTCCTTGTTGCCGAGCCCCAGGCTCCAACTAGGGCAAGGCACATTGTCCACTTTCTCCAAACCAGAGAGCTTCCCAGCGACCAAGATGAAGCTGAAAAAGTAGCCCGGAGGGCGAGTATGTATCAGTTTGTCGATGACACTCTGTACAGATGGAGGCCCAACGGTGTGAAATTGAAGTGTGTCTGCCGGGAAGAAGGAAAGGAACTGCTGGCTGAGATTCACATAGGAATTTGCGGCTCCCACATTGGATCAAGGGCGTTAGGTCGGAAAGCATTCCGGCACAGATTCTATTGGCCCACAACCCTCCAAGATGCGGTCGAGCTAGTCACGACATGTGAAGCCTGCCAGTTCCATTCCAAGAAAACACACCTGCCCGCCCAAGCTCTTCAAGCAATCCCTCTATCATGGCCATTTTCGGTCTGGGGGCTCTATATCCTCGGCCCCTTCCCCCGAGCAATCGGGGGCTTTGAATTCTTGTTCGTCGCCATCGACAAGTTTACAAAGTGGCCGGAAGTGACTGCCGTGAGAAAGGTGACTGCTCAGTCAGCTAACAAGTTCTTGAAAGAATTGGTGTGTTGTTTTTGATTTCCGGCAAGGATCATCACTGACAACGGCACCCAATCCACGAGCTATGCCTTCATGCAATATGTTCATGCCCTCGGATGCAAGATCTCATTCGCCTCTGTGGCACACCCCGGAGCAATGGGCAAGCTGAGAGGGCGAACATTAAGGTGTTGCGTGGTCTCAAGACAAGAACTTTCGATACACTCTAGAAGCACGGCAGGCGGTGGATCGAGGAGCTGCCGATAGTTCTCTGGTCCCTCGGAACAACACCAAACCGAGCTACCGGGCAGACTCCCTTCTCCCTGGTCTATGGGGCAGAAGCAGCTATCCCCACAGAACTCATTTATGGGTCGCCTCGAGTGCTTGCCTACGATGAAGTAGCCCAAGATCAGCACCGGTGTGACGACGCAGTGCTACTCGAGGAGAACCGTCTCCGGGCTGCTACGCGTGTTGCACGCTTCCAGCAAGCCCTGCGTCGCTATCATAGCTGCAGGGTTCATGCCCGGTGTTTTGAGGAAGGTGACCTTGTCCTTAGGCGCGTTCAGTCCGCCAAGGGTACACACAAGTTGTCACCGAAGTGGGAAGGCCCTTACCGGGTAGTACGAGTCAGCAGACCTGGCGCACTCCGTCCGGAGACCGGAGATGGCACTCAGTTTCAAAACTCATGGAATATTGAGCATCTCCGCAAGTTCTACCCATATGGCGTGGCTATCGGGCCCTACCCGGCAGCGACCCTTTTGTACAAGCCTTGCCTCAGCTGCATGTAACCCCTTGTACAAAGCTAGGGCGATGACCCCGTGCAAGAGAAAATAAAGAAGCGTTGTAGGGGGGGCCCAACTAAGATTGCATGCATGCATGAGCACACCAAGATCACTGCATAAGCATTTCATGAGCATTTGCATACGCATAGAGATAGGATCGCATCTTGCATTCATTCTCATCTATATGAAGCTGTAGGTTCCTGCCGTGAGCTTGGCTTCGACAAGGAGTTGAGAAGATTGCCCAGCACAACGATCCCCGGCAAGCCGAACAGATAAGTTTTACCTCCTCTCCATTAGTGTTCTGTAAGTGATGAGGACATCAATACCATGGTTACACCCACAGCCCCTGCTGCTATACATACTGGACCAATTACTAGAGCTCGCGCACGCCAATTAAATTACCAGGTACTTTCGTTTCTTGGTAATGATTCTAATGTTCATGAGAATATGATGCTGCCTAAATTGGATACATTTGTTTTGCTTACAAATGAAGGGCCTAGCTTTGAGAAGGATGAACATTGGAGCAAGAACAAGCATGGAGATGATGGCATGCGCATGGGGGACAAGAACGGAGTTACAAGTGATGATTTCAGGACATTGAAGCCACCATAATGCGTGCATGAAGCCTTGGACGAAATATACAAGATGCTACTTCATAACTTTCGTCCAGAGGCTATTCTAGGTGCTGCGTCACCTTATTATTGGGCCAGGCCCATGTAATTTCGAAATACTTGAGTATAGGCTATTTTTAGAGTCCGTATGTGTGGGGAAACAAGAGATAGGGTTGTTTTCGGACCCCTTCCCCAGGGGCCACGAAATTCCCCCCTCTTCCTCCATATATACAGCCCTTAGGGCATCGTTTAGACTTTGGGGTTTTGTTTAGATTAAAAGTTCGCCATAGCTGCAACTTCGCGTACTTCGTTTGTGTTCAACGACCAGACAAAGGCGTCACAGAACCCCACCTTGATCAATAAAGCTTTCATCTTATATTCACAATATCCAGATTGCAATCTCAGTTTCTTGCTTGTTCTTCGTTTGCTCGCAGGAAACAGACCCTCGTGGTCAGGTTGATCGTGCTCCGGCGTGGTCAATAACCTCTCGGAGTTGGTTTAGCGATTGCTAAGGCGCGACGTCATCGCACGTTCGTAGTCGGATCGTCAAAGTCAACTTCCACCAAAGCGATATCCATCATCTCATCGAAAGACGGGACACCTTTGCCTCTATCAAGTGGTATCAGATTTCCAGGTTGCTCGGTGAGATTTTACAGTTTTTCATAGTTTAGATCGAGTCTGTTCTTCATACCTACAGTCCACGAAAAAGCCAGACAAAAAAAAATTAGGGTTAGTTCATCATATCCGAACCAATCTGAGCCTTTGCATAATCTTTTTAGGGTTTTTGCTTTGTTGAATTTGCGGTTGCATCGTCGTGTCAAGTTGCTGGTCTTAGAGTCTAGTCTTTTAGAGTTTCGAGTTCTGGTCATAAGTTGTCACGCCGCCGCCACACCATCATCATCTTGGTAGACCATGGCAATCTTGATTCTGAGTTGGGGTGGCCAAGCCCTTCTCAATCCTCAAAGTAGCCTCAAGCAGATAACTGAGTTGATCTTGCTTGGTCTTGAGCATCACTTGTGAAGCATCTGGTACACTAGCTGCCCTTGCTGCTTTAGTAGCCTTTGCTCTCTCTCTCTCTCTTCTCCTGGGCTTTTGCACTGGTTGGATGAGATTCATCCATGACAATCTCATTGTCCTCAAATTCTGGCCTCAGGGGAAGATGCTCTTTATCAAGAAGATATGTCCCTGTCCCCATCTTGGAGTTGATTAGCATTTGTCTGTGAGGGGCATATCCACATGATCTTTTCTGATCAGCTGCAATTCTCTTCACTGTTTCAACTATTAAGCTCATCACTTTGAACTTCTCTAGCACATCAAACATATGGAGTAAGTTGATGGAGTGACCACGGATCATCCTATGATCTCCTAACTTGGGCAACAGAGTATGCCTCAAGACTGTGTTGATGGTGGTCAAACCTGCCAGCAGATAGTATATGGACCCAAGCTTGTGACTCTCCAAGGCAGCATCTGGAATGGTCTTGTACATGTTTGCCATGGAGTTGTGATCTTTCCTTGGCTTGGCATATACATCCGTGTCATTTTCATCTTCCTCGGGGGCATTGATCAACTTGGCCCATTCAGCAATTGAAGATTGATACCTTGTTCCTTCTGTCATCCAGATAATCTTGCCATCTGGATAGAAATGACCAGTGGAGTAGAATTGCATAATCATTTCATCATTCATTTTGTCAACTTTTGACGAACAAACTTATCGACTCCATTCATCCTGAAGCTCTCATGCACACCTGGGAAGTAGTCCTCATTGTCATCAATGTATGTCCAGTCAACCCATCTCATATCACTAACGATAGGCTTTTTGTCTAGCAAGACAGTCTCATAGAAGTCGTGTTGTTCCTTGGTGTGGAAACGATAATCTACAGCAGTTCTTCTCCTGGTGGCATAGGGATCAGTTTGTCTCCACAATCTGAGACCTGCATCCTTTCTTTCCTTCATATTCTCAGCAACAGGATGATCATCACTATAATCAGTAATCTTTGGCTTTAACTTTCTGAGCACTTGCTGCTCCTCATCCTCTTGAACTTCAGGCATTGGGGCCTTGTTCTTCTCAGCAACAGAAATGTTTCTGGTGATATCTTGGGTGCAGTAGACTTGGAGGCATGAGCTTTAGTTGGAGTCTTGGGGGCTGTCTGATGAGGACATCAATACCATTGTTACACCCACAGCCCCTGCTGCTATACATACTGGACCAATTACTAGAGCTCGCGCACGCCAATTAAATTATCAAGTACTTTCGTTTCTTGGTAATGATTCTAACACTACAGGAAACAGCTACTTTGCCGTCTGCCATGGCGGACGGCAAAGGCTCGAAAGGCGGACGGCAAAGACCTTTGCCGTCAGCCGCGGACGGCAAAAGGCTCCGGCAAAGAAGGCTACGGTAAACAGCTTCTTTGCCGTCTGCTTCCTGGCGGCGGACGGCAAAGGATCTTTGCCGTCTGCGGCGGACGGCAAAGAGGGCGGACGGCAATATTTGCGCTGTCAGTCCGTTAAGTGGCTAACGGCAGACCTTTGCCGTCCGCCGCAGACGGCAAAGAGCCTTTGGTCTTTGCCGTCCGCCTTATGATGTCATCTACACGTCACTAGATGCCAGGTTCTTTGCCGTCTGCCACTGTAGGCAAACTGCAGGTTCTTTGCCGTCCGCCACGGACGGCAAAGTCTTTGCCGTCTGCCACTGTAGGCAAACTGACCAAATGGGTCAGCTCCCAGGAAGCACAGTTGGCTGCCACGTGGCTTCTTTGCCGTCCGCGGCGGACGGCAAAGAGCTCTTTGCCGTCGGTGGCAGACGGCAAAGAGCCTGCATATTGTCTGTTTTTTCTGTTTTTTGTTAAATCCCACAATTTGCACAGAAAATATATATGACATATAGATATATTTCACAGGCATTCATCACATAAACAAGTTCATACATCATTTCATACACAAACAAGGTCCATCCATCATTTCATACATAAACAAGTTCCATCCATCATTTCATACATAAAGAAGTTCCATCCATACATAAAGTAGCACTCCATAGCTAAGGTGACTAGAATGAGAAGACAAGAATGAGAAGACAAGAAGAAGAAGAGTAGAACAAGCACTCCATCCAGCACATAATGAAATCTGCAAAATGGCAAAATAAGAAAGTTAGAAATGGATCGTTTTTGAGCTAACTTAGTTGAAATGGATCGTTTTTGAGCTAACTTAGTTGAAATGGATCGTTTTTGAGGTAACTAAGGTGAAATGGGTCGTTTTTTAGCTCACTTAGGTCAAAAGGATCGTTTTTGAGCTAACTTAGTTGAAATGGATCGTTTATGAGCTAACTTTGTTGAAATGGATCGTTTATGAGATAACCTAGGTAAGATGGGTCATTTTGGAGTTAACGTAGGTGAAATGGGCCATTTTAAAGCTAACGTAGGTAAAATGGATCATTTAGGAGCTAATCTAGGTGAAATGGGTCATTTTTGAGCTAACTTGGATGAGCTGCATCATTTATAAGTTAACCTAGGTAAAATGGGTCATCTTGGAGGAAAATAAGCTAACTCTAGGTCATTATGGTAAGCATATTGGAGGAAATAAAGCTAAGTCTAGGTCTTTATGCATTTGTTAAGCAAAACACTAGAGAAACTTACCGTGATCAGGGAGGTGTAGGACCGGGGTGGCTAGTGCCGCTACCTGGAGAAGGATCGTGCGATGCGTTTCTGGAGTTAAGCTGCAACAAAGATCATTTTCAATGTCTCGTTAGCATTACGACACTCAAATGTTGAGACTACCAACTAATGTCCATTCAAACTAAACTCACCGTGCTCCCAGGAGCAATCACTGGCATCGGCGGAGCGGGCTGACCGGACTTCTCGCACACAGACTGCACATTTGGTTTTCAGAACAGAGTCATACTAGTTAGTAATGAGACTTAAATGTTAAGACTAGCAAGTAATCTGCAGAAGAAACTTACCACAAGGAGCTCGTACATGGCCCTTGCCTGCATGTCATTCCGTGCCCTCTCCTCCTCCATCATCTTTCTCGTCCTCTCCTCCATCTCCCGCTGCCTCTCCGCCGCCTCTGCCAGAAGTTTCTCCGTTCTATCTCTCTCAGTCTGTATAGCAGCCTGCAACACCACTCACATGACCATTTGTAATCATTGATGGAAGCGCACACAATGTAATGGAGACAGATAACTGAGTACGTATCACTTACCTTGATGGCGAGTTGCACTGGCCGTTCACGAGGCCTTATCTCAGGAGCGGAGCTCGACTGGCGCGCCTTGATCTCCGGGAGAGTGCTAGGACAACGGATAAGTCCATCTCCAATGGCTATGGAGCCATGGGACCTCCCGCCACCAGATATCATCACCAGCTCTGGATCAATGGGACCCTGGCTCGGGTTAAAGTCCTCCCCTTTCCTCGCCTTCCCCTCATCTCTATATCTCACGAGCTTGTTGTGGGAGGAGATGTTGGTGAAGTTGTTTGCATCATCGAGGTCAGACTGAGAGAAAGCCTTGACTTTCTTGTAAGAGCCAGTGTGGGCCATGGCATACAGGTCGTACACCTCTGGCACCTTATCCGCCTTATTGTGGCGTGCCTGAAAGAGAGAAGCAATGAAAGTTAGTAATTAAAGGGCTCAAGCTAGCATGATGAATGAATTGCATGAATCATGAAGCAAACCACATACCCAGTTGCGCCCGAACTGATATAAGTTGGAGGTGCCTTGATGGTGTGGCACACCTTCCATTTGGGCACGTTTGTCCTTGGCCTGGTTGTGGAGGGCTAGCCATTCTTGTGAGCACCACTCATCGACCAACACCTCCCAACAATCCATCCGATCCGCACACCATCTCGGAGGCGCCTAAGTTAGCAAATAGAAACTTGAGCGCTACGGCTAAGAATTACTAAATGAAGGAACTTAAGTAGAAGGCCTTAAGAATTACCTTCATGTACTGCTCCTTACTCAGGAACTTATCGCGGCACGCCGGCTTGGTCTTCTTGATACCACGCAAGGCGTAGTAGTCTCGAACAGCCTGCACCCGAGCCTCGTGCCGTAAGTTCTGGAGTAGGCGCTTGCAGACGTTCTCGATAACATTTGCGCAGTCCTCCTCGTATCCCTCCTCACACCTGTAGAATGTCTGCAATCAAATGAGACAATATTGATTAGTACAATTAATAACTAGCTAGTTGAAGATTTTGAAATGTGTAAAGGAGAAATTACCCAGAACGTCCTGATCACCATGTCAGCCCTCGTGTCGCACACGACACCGTCGATAATGACATCCGGCGGGGCCGGGGCAGCCACGTAGTGCTCCCAGCTCAACCCAAGCTCTGGAAGCCGACCCTCACCAGGCAACGTGACAAACCCCGGGAAGTTTTGCCGGCAAAGAACTCCAAGGACGGAGTTGGGCCGGCGGACACTATGATGGTGGTCCCAACCCCTGCAGCATGACAAGGCCAACGCATTAGTTATTTGAAGAAACGTGAATGCAGAAGGTACAAAAATTTTAAATGCACTTACGTACCTCTCCCCATCAGGGAAGATCAACCACCTCTGCTCGCGGGTCGCCGACACGGACGGGAGCCGTGTAGCACCACGCTGGTAGACGGTGCCACCCTCCTCCTCAAGATCAGTCGGCTCCCCGCCATCATCAGCATGGCCACTCGGCTCCTCGGGCTGATCCGGCCAGGTACCCCATCCGGACGTGTGCTCCTCCGGGGTCTCGTGGGCCGAACTCTCGTGGGCCGAAGGCCAGTCGACCCGAGGCTCGTGGGCCCAAGACCCGTGGACCGGAGGCTCGTGGACCGGAGTCCGTGTAGCCTCCTCCTCGGACGAGTCCACCCTAGCAGTCACGTGCTCGGGTGAAACAGCTGGGGGTGGCGGCGAGGAAGGCGCCCTAGCAGTCACCCTACCTCCTCTCCCGCGACCACGTGCCCCACCTCCTCTCTTCCTACCTCGTCCCCTGCTGGGCACCGCGGTGGACGAAGAAGGGCCCGGCGGTGTGGACATACTGTCCAGCAACGCTCGGCGAAGAGGTACGTCTGGAATCGAAGACCTCAGACCACGCGCCGAGGAAGGAGCCTTGGCGCGCTCCCAACCAGCGCCCACCATCTTTCAACACCTGCCATGACAAACAGTAAACGAAATTAGTACAACATAAAAAAAAGACCGACATGAATAATAATATGTGTATCACTTGAGTGTATCATCATCAAGTACAACATTAAAAAATTTAATACCTGACACTACTAATAATCTCGATCAGTATCATCAATAAATGCATAATCATCATCATCACTATAATCAATGACGGGCTCATAGGGTTCAGTGGCATCAACATGTGCAAGGCCACCTTGACATAATCGGTCAAGCAATGACAGGTCATCCGCAGCAGTAACCTCTTCTTGTTCCGGCTCTTCTTGTTCCTCCTCTGGGGTGATGTCGGATTCACTGTCACTGTCTACTTCAATGTTTTGGGGTGAAGTATAGCGGTTCTTGAAACGCTTTTTGGAAAGACGTGTCTCTTGGAAGAATTCTCCTTCATATGTGTCTGGGTTAATGTGAGGTTCATAATCCTCTTCCTTTGGGGGAGATAGTCTAGCACGTGGCGGCACTTCATAAACGACATCCCAACCTTTCAGATTTGGATTAGTTTGGCAGGCCCACGGTAGATAGAATACTTGGGTTGCCTGTTGAGCCGTAATATAGACATCAGGAACATCTAAATGGGTGCTTTGGTTGATTTCAACTAGCCCTATATGTTCATGAGTTCTTCTAGTCTCCTTCGGCTGAAACCAATAACATTTGAAGACTACGACATTCGGTGGGTTTTCACCATAGAATAGAAGTTCATAAATTGCTT
>NC_057814.1:335288136-335327464 GCF_018294505.1 Triticum aestivum
GTACGGGCCGTTAGGTAGTAGGCTCTTTGCCGTCCGCCCCCCTTTGCCGTCCGCTTTTTTGCCTCTTTGCCGTCTGCTAGCGGACGGCAAAGAGGTGGCCCGTTAAGTTTTTCAAAAACGGGCGGGGGGTGGGGGCCACCTCACTCTTTGCCGTCCGCCAGCGGACGGCAAAGATTCTTTGCCGTCAGCTGGCCGACGGCAAAGAGCTGGCAGACGGCAAAGAGCTTCTTTGCCGTCTGCTTTTGGGTAGCTGATGGCAAAGAGCTGGCAGACGGCAAAGAGCTTCTTTGCTGTCAGCTAGCAGACGGCAAAGAGCTGGCAGATGGCAAATTAGCTGATTCCAGTAGTGTAATGTTCATAAGAATATGATGCTGCCTAAATTGGATACATTTGTTTTGCTTACAAATGGAGGGCCTGTCATGGATAAGAGGGATGAACACTGGACCAAGACCAAGCATGGAGATGATGGCATGCGCGAGGGGAACAAGAACGGAGTTACAAGTGATGATTTCAGGACTTTGAAGCCACCATAATGGGTGCATGAAGCCTTGGACGAAATATACAAGATGCCACTTCATAATATTCGTCCATAGGCTATTCTAGGTGCTGCGTCACCTTATTATTGGGCCAGGCCCATGTAATTTCGAAATACATAAGTATAGGCTGTTTTTAGAGTCCGTATGTGTGGGGAAACAAGAGATATGGCTGGTTTTGGACCCCTTCCCCAATGGCCACGAAATCCCCCCCCCCTCTTCCTCCATATATACAGCCCTTAGGGCACCGTTTAGACTTTGGGTTTTGTTTAGATTAAAAGTTCGCCATAGCTGCAACTTCGCGTACTTCGTTGGTGTTCAACGACCAGACAAAGGCGTCACAGAACCCCACCTTCATTAATAAAGCTTTCCTCTTTTATTCGCAATATCCAGATTGCAATCTCAGTTTCTTGCTTGTTCTTCGTTTGCTCGCAGGAAATAGACCCTCATGGTCAGGTTGATCGTGCTCCGGCGTGGTGAATAACCCCTCGGAAGTTGGTTTAGCGATTGCTAAGGCGCGATGTTTTCGCACGTTCGTAGTCGGATCGTCAAAGTCAACTCCCATAGAAAACGATTGCTATCTCATCGAAACATCGCGACACCTTAGCCTCTATCAAGTGGTATCAGATTTCTAGGTTGCTCGGTGAGATTTTCCAGTTTTTCGTAGTTTAGATCGAGTCTGTCCTTCATACCTACAGTCCACGAAAAAGCCACAAAAAATTAGGGTTAGTTCATCATATCCGAACCAGTCTTAGCCTTAGCATAGTCTTTTCAGTATTTTGCTTTGTTGAATTTGCGGTTGCATCGTCGTGTCTAGTTGCTGGTCTTAGAGTCTAGTCTTTTAGAGTTTCGAGTTCTGGTCATAAGTTGTCACACCGCCGCCGCACCATCATCATCGCCCCTGCCATCTCCCACCACCTCTTATCCGCCACCGATCCATCTCCATATACCATCACCAATCTGTATCGATATACCACCACCAATCCGTATCCATATACCACCACCAATCCGTATCCATATACCACCACCGCTGCCATATCCTACCACCATATATCCACCACCAATCCGAGTTACTTTCATATTAGGTTTGTTTTCGAGGTCCATCTAATTTCTGATTCGTGTTTCCTTGCCTGAGTAGGTCTCGGAAAAAAAAGAGTCTGGAGACCACCGGGTTGTTTTTAGGCCAAAATTTTGGCAGCCGAAAATATATTTTCCCTATCTTGTTTTTAGGCTTTTCTAAGTCTTTTGAGCCACGTGCCATCATAGTGATTTTTAGTCGCACTTTTTCGTCGTCGTTACCCTGATTTTCGAAAAAAATGTCAAAAAAAAATCTCGTGCCCATCCTGTCAGTTTGACCTGGGAAGAGTTTTGAGACACTCGCCATTATGGTGATTTTTCGCAAAAAAAAAGAGGAGCGCAAAACAAAAGAGCGCCAAAAAAACAGCGAAAATAATAATTCCAAAGTGTGCTTTTCCCTTGTTTCCGTGCAGCGTTGTGATTTTGTTAGTGTTCTAGACTCGCGTCTCTAGCACGGTCTAGCCTAGGACCAGCACACTACCGTCGTTGAGCGTTTATTCAACTTTGCATCTCTGAATTGGTAATTTTGCTGACCCTTTTTGCTACCATATTATAAGCCTTCCCAGCTCCACATACATCTACATCGTGCGTTTGACTCTCCCTGGTAATCACTCTATCCAAGCTTTGAGAGTTTTGACTACATCGGTTGCCGATCACCGCCTGCTGCTGGGTAAGAACTGGTAAGAATTTGAGATTTGCTTGACGGATTTGTGACACCCACCACCACCACCACTTGTTAGTAGTCTGTAGGATCATATTCTTGTGTGTTTCTATTGCTGCTAACCATGCCAGGATCACAAGCCGACGAGATTGACGGGGAGAACTTAACGAACAAGGAGCTTCATTATAAGTTTCAGCAAATGATGACTGAACAGGTGCAAGATGTGCTGAACAATTTTGAAGAGGCCATGGAGAAGATCACTGGCCTTGAGAAGACGTTCGAAACAAAGCTCGATAACAGATATAATGAACTGCTTGCGCGTCTTCCACCACCGGCTGCACCTGCCGCACCTCTGCAACAACAACAACGACAACCTCCACATCGCGAAACAACCCTCCGTCGAGCGAGCCGTGTCCTTCTTCAGCCTGGCCAAACTGTTGAGGCGGAGGATGATTATGTGGGAGATTACGAGGATGAGGTTGATCAAAATCAGAACTACGTGCAACCACCAGCACCACAACCACTAGGTCGTCCACATGCAAATAATCACAATGGTAGGGCTCTCCCTCAGGTACGAGATCATGACCATCTTCCTAAGCTGAAATTGAATATTCCACCATTTGAGGGTAGATATGTTCCTGATATATATCTTACTTGGGAGTTAGAAACCGAACAACGTTTTACATGTTTAGAATATCCCGAGGAGAGACGTGTTGCTGCTGCACTTTGTGCTTTCACTAGTTTTACTTGTGTGTGGTGGTCTGAACATCGTAGATTATATCCGAATAATATTCCAACTACTTGAGCTGCTTTGAAAACTGCTATGCGTATTCGTTGGGTTCCACCATATTATCAACGTGAATTACTTCAAAAAGTGCAGCGTTTAAGACAAGGAAAAAATTCTGTACAGGAATATTATCAGGAATTACAAACTGGCATGATTAGATGTGGTATTGTTGAGGATAATGAAGCTATGCTTGCACGTTTTATGGGTGGATTAAATAGAGAGATTCAGACCATTCTAGAGTATAAGGATTATAATAATATCACTCGTTTATTCCATCTTGCTTGTAAAGCTAAACGTGAAGTGCAGGATCGACAGGCAATTGCGCGAACTAACTTTTCTGCAGGTCGACCTTCATCATGGACACCACGTGCATCCTCTACTTCCACTACACCATCACCTCCATCAGGTGCCACCTCCAACCGTGATACAAGAAAGCAGGCACAACCACCACTATCTACCAAGAGCACACCTGTCGGGCCTGCACAGAGCTCTTCTTCTTCCATGGCATCAACATGCCACACAAGTGATATCATTTGTCGTCGTTGTAAGGGAAGAGGTCATTATGCGAGAGAATGCAAATCTCAGCATGTGATGATTGCTACCGAGGATGGTGGGTATGAGTCCGCTAGTGACTATGATGAGGAGACTTTGGCTCTTATTACACGTGAAGAACACTGTGGAGATGATTCTGGTCATGAGACGCAATACATGGCTCCTGAAGATGCTGACAGGTATGAATGTTTAGTTGCTCAACGTGTTTTGAGTGTGCAGGTTACACAAGCTGAGCAAAATCAGAGGCATAATTTGTTCCATACAAAGGGAGTTGTGAAGGAACGTTCTATTCGCGTCATCATAGATGGAGGGAGCTGCAACAACTTGGCTAGCATGGAGATGGTGGAGAAGCTATCCCTCACCACAAGGCCACATCCACATCCTTACTACATCCAATGGTTCAACAACAGCGGCAAGGTTAAGGTAACACGTACTGTCCGTGTGCATTTTAGTATCTCTACATATGCTGATTATGTTGATTGTGATGTGGTACCTATGCAAGCATGTTCCTTATTACTTGGTAGACCATGGAAATTTGATAAAAATTATGTACACCATGGTAGAAACAATCAGTATACTCTTGTTCATAAGGATAAAAATATTACTTTGCTTCCTATGACTCCTGATTCCATTTTGAAATATGACATTAATAGAGCTAATAAAGCAAAACAAGAGAAAAATAAGAGTGAAAATCAGATTGTGGCAAAAGAATTTGAGAAACAAATGAAACCTAATACTAAACCTTCTAGTGTTGTTTCTGAAATTAAATTGAAAAGTGCATGTTTACTTGCCACAAAATCTGATATTGATGAGCTAGATTTCAACAAATCTGTTTGCTATGCTTTTGTGTGCAAAGAGGCATTATTTTCATTCGAGGACGTGCCTTCCTCTTTGCCCCTGCTGTCATTAACATTTTGCAGGAGTTCGCTGACGTCTTCCACAAGACGTGCCACCGGGATTACCACCTATTCGAGGGATTGAGCATCAAATTGATTTAATTCCCGGTGCATCGCTGCCCAACCGTGCACCATACCGTACCAATCCAGAGGAGACGAAGGAGATTATGCGTCAAGTACAGGAGCTGCTCGACAAAGGTTATATACGCGAATCTCTTAGTCCTTGTGCTGTTCCTATTATACTAGTGCCTAAAAAGGATGGTACGTCGCGTATGTGTGTTGATTGTAGAGGCATTAATAATATTACTATTCGTTATTGTCATCCTATTCCTAGGCTAGATGATATGCTTGATGAATTGAGTGGCTCTACAATATTCTCCAAAGTTGATTTGCGTAGTGGATACCATCAAATTCGTATGAAATTGGGAGATGAATGGAAAACTGCATTTAAAACTAAGTTTGGTTTATATGAGTGGTTAGTCATGCCTTTTGGGTTAACTAATGCACCTAGTAATTTCATGAGACTAATGAATGAAGTTTTACGTGCTTTCATTGGACGATTTGTGGTAGTCTATTTTGATGATATACTGATTTATAGCAAATCTTTGGAAGAACATTTGGAGCATTTACGTGCTGTTTTTATTGCTCTACGTGATGCACGTTTGTTTGGTAACCTTGGGAAGTGCACCTTTTGCACCGACCGAGTATCTTTTCTTGGCTATGTTGTTACTCCACAGGGAATTGAAGTTGATAAAGCCAAGATTGAAGCTATTGAGAGTTGGCCACAGCCCAAAACGGTCACACAAGTGCGGAGTTTTCTTGGACTCGCTGGTTTCTATAGGCGTTTTGTGAGAGATTTTAGCACCATTGCTGCACCTCTCAACGAGCTTACAAAGAAGGATGTGCCTTTTGTTTGGGGTACCGCACAGGAAGAAGCCTTCACGGTATTGAAAGATAAGTTGACACATGCTCCTTTACTCTTCCTGATTTTAATAAGACTTTTGAGCTTGAATGTGATACTAGTGGAATTGGATTAGGAGGTGTGTTATTACAAGATGGCAAACCTGTTGCATACTTTTCTGAAAAATTGAGTGGGCCTAGTCTGAATTATTCTACTTATGATAAAGAACTATATGCTCTTGTTCGGACTTTAGAAACATGGCAACATTATTTTTGGCCCAAAGAATTTGTTATACATTCTGATCATGAATCTTTGAAACATATTAAAAGTCAAGCTAAAATGAATCGTAGACATGCTAAATGGGTTGAATTCATTGAAACTTTCCCTTATGTCATTAAACACAAGAAGGGTAAAGAAAATGTTATTGCTGATGCATTGTCTCGTCGCTATACTATGCTTTCACAACTTGACTTCAAAATATTTGGTTTGGAGACCATCAAAGATCAATATGTGCATGATGCTGATTTTAAAGATGTTTTGCAGAATTGTAAAGAAGGAAGAACCTGGAACAAGTTTGTCGTTAATTATGGATTTGTGTTCAGTGCTAACAAGCTATGCATTCCAGCTAGCTCTCTTCGTCTTTTGTTGTTGCAGGAGGCGCATGGAGGAGGATTAACGGGATACTTTGGCGTGAAGAAGACGGAGGACGTACTTGCTACACATTTCTTTTGGCCAAAGATGAGATGGGATGTTGAGCGTTTTGTTGCTCGCTGCACTACATGTCAAAAAGCTAAGTCACGACTCAATCCTCATGGTTTATATATGCCTTTGCTTGTACCTAGTGTTCCTTGGGAGGATATATCTATGGACTTTGTTTTAGGTTTACCTCGAACAAAGAAGGGGAGGGATAGCATATTTGTTGTTGTGGATAGATTCTCAAAAATGGCACACTTTATACCATGTCATAAAAGCGATGATGCTGTTAATGTTGCTGATTTGTTCTTCCGTGAAATTATTCGTTTGCATGGTGTGCCAAATACTATTGTTTCAGATCGTGATACTAAATTTCTTAGCCACTTTTGGAGATGTTTATGGGCTAAGTTGGGGACTAAACTGCTTTTTAGTACTACTTGTCATGCCCAAACTGATGGACAAACTGAAGTAGTCAATAGAACATTGTCTACTATGCTTAGGGCTGTTTTGAAGAATAATAAGAAAATGTGGGAAGAATGCTTGCCTCATATTGAGTTTGCTTATAATCGTTCATTGCATTCTACTACTAAGATGTGCCCTTTTGAAATTGTGTATGGTTTCCTCCCTCGTGCACCTATTGATTTGTTGCCTCTTCCATCTTCAGAGAAGGTTAATTTTGATGCTAAACAACGTGCTGAATTGATCTTAAAAATGCATGAGTTAACTAAGGAAAACATTGAGCGTATGAATGCTAAATATAAACTTGCTGGAGATAAGGGTAGAAAACATGTTGTGTTTGCACCTGGAGATCTTGTTTGGTTACATTTGCGTAAGGATAGATTTCCTGATTTGCACAAATCAAAGCTAATGCCACGTGCTGATGGTCCTTTTAAGGTGTTAGAGAAAATAAATGATAATGCATATAAACTTGAGCTGCCTGCAGATTTTGGGGTTAGTCCCACTTTTAACATTGCAGATTTGAAGCCTTATTTGGGTGAGGGAGATGAGCTTCCGTCGAGGACGACTTCATTTCAAGAAGGGGAGGATGATGAGGACATCAATACCATGGTTACACCCACAGCCCCTGCTGTTATACATACTGGACCAATTACTAGAGCTCGCGCACGCCAATTAAATTACCAGGTACTTTCGTTTCTTGGTAATGATTCTAATGTTCATGAGAATATGAGGCTGCCTAAATTGGATACATTTGTTTTGCTTACAAATGAAGGGCCTAGCTTTGAGAAGGATGAACATTGGAGCAAGAACATGCATGGAGATGATGGCATGTGCATGGGGGACAAGAACGGAGTTACAAGTGATGATTTCAGGACATTGAAGCCACCATAATGCGTGCATGAAGCCTTGGACGAAATATACAAGATGCTACTTCATAAATTTCGTCCAGAGGCTATTCTAGGTGCTGTGTCACCTTATTATTGGGCCAGGCCCATGTAATTTCGAAATACTTGAGTATAGGCTATTTTTAGAGTCCGTATGTGTGGGGAAACAAGAGATAGGGTTGGTTTCGGACCCCTTCCCCAAGGGCCACGAAATTCCCCACTCTTCCTCCATATATACAGCCCTTAGGGCGTCGTTTAGACTTTGGGGTTTTGTTTAGATTAAAAGTTCGCCATAGCTGCAACTTCGCGTACTTCGTTTGTGTTCAACGACCAGACAAAGGCGTCACAGAACCCCACCTTGATCAATAAAGTTTTCATCTTATATTCGCAATATCCAGATTGCAATCTCAGTTTCTTGCTTGTTCTTTGTTTGCTCGCAGGAAACAGACCCTCGTGGTCAGGTTGATCGTGCTCCGGCGTGGTCAATAACCTCTCGGAGTTGGTTTAGCGATTGCTAAGGCGTGACGTCATCGCACGTTCGTAGTCGGATCGTCAAAGTCGACTTCCACCAAAGCGATATGCATCATCTCATCGAAAGACGGGACACCTTTGCCTCTATCAGTAAGGCTATAACTTAAGCATGAGAAAGCCCCGCCACTCTTTTGAGACTTAGGTGCTCCCATCCATGACTCGAACATTGCTTCGATCAGAATGGTTGCAGTAGCCTTTGGGAAAAAGAAGTTGGCGGGGAGCTGGTCCCTCTGTCTGTTCCTCGGCAGACGCAGCTCTCCGGCAGGCAAAAAGGGTACCGGTAGGATAGCCTGCCTAGGAAAACTTGTTTATTTACATTAAAGAGGCATCTCACCTCTGCATGGACATACACATGCACGAGTTCCCGGCAAGGTTCATCTTTTTCATTCATATGCTAATACAAGTACAAGCATTACGGAACACAAAGACGGAGACGAGAGATCACATTATTTGAATTAAAATTTGGCGAGTGCCTACATGTTTGACAGTGAAAAAAGATAAGTGCCCGTAATGCCTTTGCCCCTTCCCATCTCCTACAGGAAGAGGTCGAAGAGGCCAGAGGCGGGCACAGCTGGGATTCGGCGCCTCCCCAGGATCAGGACGGCGCCGCTCCCCAGCAAGGAGGAAGAAACCGGAGGGCAGGCGTGGATGGTGACGCTGCCGGAGGACCAGATGGGAGGCACGGAGTCACCGGCAAACACAACCCGTCGGAACGGTCGTCCCCGTTCTTCACGCGTCGTGGGTTGCCGCTGCCGTCCACATCACTACCGCCCGAAGACCTCGGCACGACCGCCACATCGGGCATCATGCTCTCTAAATCCTCCCACAGAGAGCATGGTCGTCCCCGGGAGCCTTGACGTTAGAAGCCACCACATGTCCCGGAGACGTGGGAGAAAGCAGGGAGCCTTCCTGTATGATGAGAGAACCACGCCTAGGAGGAGCCAGATTCGCCCCTATTAGCGACGAATCTCTCCTATGGCTCCTCCCCGACGCCGCGAGAGGAAGAAGAATGGGGACCGATCGACTACCATGCGTCGTGCCCACCTCCAGCAGCGGCATGGTGTCAATCGCGTCCCCTCCCACTGAAGTCAAGGCCACGGGCGTCCCGGCGGCAAACACGCCGAGGTTGCCACTCCCGGCGTTGTCGCCGCATCGCCCGAGTCCCCTTTTCAGATCTAAGGGAGGCTTTGAAATGAGGGCACGAGAAGAGTGTCTCGCGGTGTCAGGGAGCTGGCACCATGCTCTCCCCTTCAGCATGACCAGCAGAAGCGGAAGACAGAGGAAGAAGAGTGCGAGGTTGGATGGCTCCGCCCCTCCTTTTATAGGCGGGGCGGGGAAGGGCAGCTGCTCATCAACGGGCGGCCACCGTCCTCCTCCACCAATTCAAGACGACTGGGCCCCCACCATGATGCTCTCCCGCTCCACGTGCCTCCGTTACCTACCCCGCGCGATGCATGCAACATACGTTGCCAGGGATAAGGGTGTGGTGGGAAGAGTGAATTGGTCATTTCTACCCCGTACATTAAAGTCATTCACGGGCCATTACTGGAGCGGCCCAACCAAGATTGGCTTTACACGGCGCGCGGAGAAATCGGAAACCGGCCCAGAATCAAGGCTAACGAAGAAGCAAAAGAGACCTCAAGAGACCAGCCTCTTCAAGCAACTCTTGCATGTGCACTTATTAGGCCCTACCCCAACGATGCTCGGCAGCGCATTCGGGGCAGGCCCCGGGGCTTCTGTCGGTGCAACAAACCATGGGTCTTTTGCCCAGACTATGCATAGGCACGGGAACAAGATTGAAGCACCAACCCAAGTCAGGATACAAGAGGTCAAGAGATTCGAAGGACCAGTGTGCAGATCAGAGGGACCAATACCAAACCAGAGAAGCAGGATATCGCCAAGAGAAAGCCTCCTGTGCCAGGCAGGCGAGCCCGGCAAGGGGCTAGGCCACCCCCAGAAGCAGACGACCAAGACACCCCGGCAGGGCCTGCTGGGGCTCACGAAAGCAAAACCACCTCACCAACCACTCAAGAACAACCCACGTCGTCGATCAATGCGGTGTCAAGCCGCAAGATGATTAAGTGGCAGCCATTTCCTACAGGAGAAACCCACAGACAACACCCGTCCTGTGACGTGTCAAGAGAACAGGCGCGGATCTGGCAAGATAGCCCGGTAGGCCTTGCCGGGCAACCAGTGATGTGACACTAAGTAGTGCATTTAATGTGCCCTGTCAGCCCGCAGAGTTAGGTGGGCCTGGTGGGGGGTCTGGATCTGAAATCGGGTGCGGCTATCCAGTTGGCATTGCGGGGTTCGGTGATGTAGAACCACTCCTGCTGCCACACCTTGACCGTCTCCACGAACGCACCTTTGGGCCAGACGGTGTTGGGGAGTTTGCTCACCATGGCCCCGCGGCAGTCCGCGTGCTGCCCATCGACCACCTTCGGGTTTAGATTAAAAACCTTGAGCCATAAGCCGAAGTGTGGTGGGATGCGGAGGAGAGCCTCGCACACGACGATGAACGCTGATATGTGGAGGAAAGATTTTGGGGCTAGATCATGGAAATCCAGCCCGTAATAAAACATGAGGCCGCAGACGAAGGGGTGAAGAGGAAACCCCAGCCCGCGCAGGAAGTGGGGTATGAACACTACTCTCTCGCCGGGCTCCGGGGTAGGCGTGATCTGACCCTTGTTGGGGAGCCTGTGCGCGATGTCTGCAGACAGATACCCCGCGCCCAGGAGCTCCTTAACATCCTTCTTAGTGACGGAGGAGGCCTCCCACTTGCCTTGGAACCAGATCCAGACATGGCTGGGGAGGTTGGTGGTGGTGGGAAAGGTTGAGATCTTGGGCACTGGAGCTCAGAGGAAGGGAAGGCAAGAGCTAGGAGAAAGGCTTGGGAGAAAAAAGAAGGAATCTTTACCCTCTTATAGAAGCGGTTAATACCAAATGCCCCCTCAAGCCTTAAAACTCGCCTGTTCCCAAGGGGATCGTGCGAATGGCACGGTTGGATTACCCAAAACCATATTAATGAGGATCCCGTAATGAGCGGGCACGATCTCTGTTTTGACAAGACATGCCAATCGAGGTTGTACCTCGAAACGCGAAGCGGGAGGCGTGAAAACGATTTGAAATGTTAAGAGGCCAAATGTGACATTTCACCGAAAAAGTTTTCAGTAAAAAGACATTGTTTTATTTGGATATATTGCCTTCATGGCTAAGGGTTGTAACGATTATGCAGAGCCGGATACAGTTCCTTTGTTCAGGGAATTGTTTCAAAGTGTTTTAGGAGGAGGAACCAGCCCTGCAATGCCGAAGACAATCCGCGTGCCGAACACATCGTCATCGAAGACTGGTTCAGGGGCTACTAAGGGAGTCCTGGATTAGGGGGTCCTCAGGTGTCCGTGATATTTGATATGGGCCGGACTGATGGGCCGTGAAGATACAAGCAGAAGACTTTCCCCATGTGTCCGGGTAGGACTCCCCTATGCGTGGATGGCAAGATTGGTGTCCGGATATGTTATTTCCTTACCCCACAAACCGACTCTGTACAACCCTAGGCCCCTCCGGTGTGTATATAAACCGAAGGGTTTACTCCGTAGAGGCTATCAGAATTCTCATAGGCTAGACAGCTAGGGTTTAGCCATTACGATCTCGACGTAGATCAACTCTTGTAACCCCTATACTCATCAAATACAATCAAGGAGGATGTAGGGTTTTACCTCCATTAAGAGGGCCCAAACCTGGGCAAACATTGTGTCCTACTTGTCCCTTGTTACCTCGATCCTCAGACGCACAGTTCGGGACCCCCTACCCGAGATCGGCCGGTTTTGACACCGACACCTACCTATTATGGCGTTTCCATAGCCATTCCGAGATATATTGCCATGCAACTTCCACCATTTCGTTTATTATGACATATATCATCATTGTCATATTGCTTTGCATGATCATGTAGTTAGCATAGTATTTGTGGCAAAGCCACCATTCATATTTTATATACATGTCACTCTTCATCATTGCACATCCTGGTACACCGCGAGAGGCATTCATATAGAGTCATATCTTTGATCTAGCATCGAGTTGTAAAGTAAATAAAAGTGTGATGATCATCATTATTAGAGCATTGTCCCATGTGACGAAAAGGATGATGGAGACTCTGATTCCCTCACAAGTTGGGATGATGATCCCGACGGAAAAAGATAGGCCAAAGAGCCCAAACAAAAAAACAAAAAAAGAGAGGCCAAAGAGCCCAAAATAAAAAGAGAGAATGGACAGTGTTACTATCCTTTTACTACACTTGTGCTTCAAAATAGCACCATGTTCTTCATGATAGAGAGTCTCCTATTTTGTCACTTTCATATACTTACTTAAGTATAGGCTGTTTTTAGAGTCCGTATGTGTGGGGAAACAAGAGTTAGGGTTGGTTTCGGACCCCTCCTCCAAGGGCCACGAAATCCCCCCCCCCTCTTCCTCCATATATACAGCCCTTAGGGCATCATTTAGACTTTGGGTTTTGTTTAGATTAAAGTTCGCCATAGCTGCTGTTGGTGTCAAAACCGGCGGATCTCGGGTAGGGGGTCCTGAACTGTGCGTCTAAGGATGATGGTAACAGGAGACGGGGGACACAATGTTTACCCAGGTTCGGGGCCCCTCTATGGAGGTAATACCCTACTTCCTGCTTGATTGATCTTAATGAATATGAATATTACAAGAGTTGATCTACCACGAGATCGTAATGGCTAAAACCCTAGAAGTCTAGCCTGTATGACTATGGTTATGAGTATATCTATCCGGACTAAGCCCTCCGGTTTATATAGACAGAGGAGGGGACAAGGGTTGTACAAAGTCAGTTACAGAGAAAGGAATCTTCATATTTGGTCGCCAAGCTTGCCTTCCACGCCAAGGAGAGTCCTACCCGAACACGGGAGAGAGTCTTCGGTCTTGTATCTTCACAGCCCATTAGTCCGGCCCGTGTCCAATAGGTCGGACGCCCGAGGACCCCTTAGTCCAGGACTCCCTTAGTTGCCCCTGAACCAGGCTTCAATGACGAGGTGTCCGGCGCGCAGATTGTCTTCGGCATTGCAAGGCGGGTTCCTCTTCTCCGAATTATCCAGGATATTCCTCGGATGCAACTAACGTGTCCGGATCTGCAACACAAGTACCACACACACAGCCGTGGAGAGTATAATATTTCACGAGTCCCATCCGCTGACAACTTTTCGCAAGATGACATCACGTCTGCCCGGTCATCATTTCGAACCATTTTTGTCTATCGTTCCGCGTTTCGAGATGCGGTTTCCATTGGCACGTCTTGTCAAAGCAGAGATCGTGTCCCCTTATTACGGGATTCTCATCGATACGGGCGTGGGTAACCCAACCGTGCCATTTACAAAACCCTTGGGAATAGGCGAGTTTTAAAGCGAGTGGGGAGGCGTTCGATATTCACTGCCTTTATAAGGGGATAAGAATTCCCCTCCTTCACCCACGCCTTCTTTCTTCCTCTGCCCTTCCATTCTCGAGCTCCAGCGCCCAAGTTTTTGTCCTTTCCACTCCGAGCAAGCTCTCAACCATGTCCGGATTCAGAGGTCAAGGCAAGTGGATGGCCTCTTCCATCACGGCGAAGGACATCGCCGAGCTTCGGGAGGCTGGGTATCTGGCGAAGGAGATCGCCCACCGGCTTCCGGCCAAGGGACAAGTCGTCCCTACACCAAAACCCAACGAGAGGGTGGTGTTTCTCCCGCATTTTGTCCGTGGGCTAGGGTTTCCACTCCACCCTTTCGTCCGCGGGCTGATGTTCTCTTACAGGCTAGATTTCCATCATCTAGCCCCGAACTCCTTCCTCAACATATCGACATTCATTGTCGTGTGTGAGGCTTTCCTCCGCATCCAGCCCCACTTCGGACTATGGCTCAAAATCTTCAACGTGAAGCCGAAGGTGGTGGATGGCCAATACACGGAGTGCGGGCGAGCCATAGTGAGCAAGATGCCCAACGTCACATGGCCCTAGGGCACATTCGTGGAGACTGTCAAGGAGTGGCAGAAGCTGTGGTTTTATATCACAGAGCCACGCGGTGCCACTTGGGCCGCCACTCCTGAATTTAAGTCCGGGGCTCCAATGCGGCTGACCTCCTGGATGGAGAAAGTCCCAAATTGGTCTTCGTCGGATGAGCTGATGGCGCTGCAGACGCGCATCCAAAGCATGGTGAACAAGAACATCAAGCTCGTCGACGTGATCCAGGTTATGCTAGCGCGCCAGATCCTCCCCTGCCAAAGCCGAACTTCCCTTTTATGGGAATTCGATCCGGAGAAGCACCAGACCTTGGTGAGGCTCTTCGGCACTACTCACGAAGACGCCTGGAAGCTGCTCTTCAAAGGCGATGAGAAGCCACCGGCCATAGACTCGGATCGTGGGCACGATCTTGCCCACCCCGCCAGCGCGGTAAGTCCTTCACATCTCAAGGCGTGCCCTCTACCTATTTGTCCAAGGAGGGTAACTAAACTTTGCTAATTTATCGTTTCAGGAATGGACGGAGAAAGCGGAGCGAATTCACAGTTCGGCTCCGCTGCCCGAAGAGTCAGTCATCCTGCTCCTGGCGAAGATGCTGGTCCCGGCGCCTTATCAGCCGCCGGAGAAGAAGGCCAAGGGGGGCCGGGGTGGCCTACGCCGCAAGGGCACTTCGGACATGATGTCCGAAGACAAGACTCACTCCTCTGCCGCCGAAGATGACGATGAGGAGGCTGAGGAAAGCAACCCTCCCCCTGATGGGGGGAGGAAGAAGAGGGCGGCCTCCACAAATCTAGAGGCAGAGACGCCCAAGAAGGGGAAAGGCTCCCTCGTGGACAAAATCGCGTGGGACGTCGACATCAGTCTGGAGCGACCCCCGCGGAGGAAGCCCCTGGCTGCATCGTAAGTACTGACAGACTCGTACTCGCCGCATATCCGGCCTTTCCTCTTTATTGTATTAACATGGTTAGCTATGCTATTGCAGTCCGGCCCATGACAGCTCCCTGCGAACCTCGTCGAGAGGTTCGCTGGATTCGAAGGCGATGGCCAGCGAGTCGCCGGCGGCCGCTCACTCTCCCCCGGCTAAGGGAGACGTCGAGGTGTCGTCCCGAAGGACCCTTCCTGGCCGGGAAGAGGTTCCAGAGGTCGCCATGGCAGCGCCAGAGGGTGAGACCTGGGCCGCCGGACACATGGGGGAACAGATCCCCATGGGGACTGATGATGGGGGCCAGGTTCAATTCGGCCCCCAACCGAATACGGCTCCGGAGTCACACAAGCAGCCTCCCTCGAAAGAAGGAGGCGTGCCCATCCCGCCGGTGTCCTCTGTCCAACCAGAGGCACCAGACAATCTGCTGGAAGCGCTATGAGGCGCTTCCATTATGGATGAACACCGTATCCTTATGGGTACGGTGATTGACAAGGTTCAGTCCTTCAAAAGCGGACTGACCGAAGCCTGCAGCGGCCTGCTGACAGGTTTTGAGGTAAGCGACGCAAAAAGAGAAAGTCCCAATATAGACAGTAGCCCCTGAGACACTGTCCGGTGTTCGGAAAGAGAAGCCGGACAGAGGATCAATTAATTTTCGCAGGGAACAAACTAAATGTGTCTTTTATACAAATAAGCAGGCGTCGTTGTTGGCCGCGACCTCACACACTGCCGAAGTCTCTGGACTAAGGCAGAAGCTGGAGCGGGCCGAGGGAGAGCTCGGCCAAGCGAGGAAGCAGCTGGAAGAGCAGCAAGGTATGCAATGACTCGCTATATATTCGGAAAGAATAAATGATGTGTGTTGACTGTAATGTCATGATTTGTGTAGGAGCGACGACCGAGGTCGAGGCCCTAAAACAGGCCCTAGCCGAAGCCAAGGAGAAAGCTGCCAAGGAGCAAGCCGCTCGTAAAAAGCTCAAGGCCAAGCTCAACGAGGTCCAGCAAGAGCTCCAGGACGCGGTGAAAAAGTGCGATGCCTTGGAGGGTGATGTTTCGGCTCGAGAGACCGAACTCGCCTAGGCTCGCCAAAGTGCAGAAGAGGCCCGGGTTGAAGCCTAGGGCGCCCTCCAGGAGATCCAAGAGGCCAAGAAGTTCGCGGCGGGTAAGGCGTTTAGTATGCAAAGCAAGTATGTGAAGAAGAAGAAGTATTTCTTACTGACCCGAATTCGGAGTTCCCCAGGGGCGTTTGCGGCCCTGCCGCGCAGCGTGTCAGACGCTGCGGAGTTCTTCCGAGCTGAAGAAGGGAGCTCGGCGGAGAAGCTGTTCTGGTCGCAGTACCTTACACCAGAACATCCAGTGCCCTTCATTGTTCAGCTGAAACAGCTGGTTGAGCTGCATAGGGTGGCCGAACTGGCCCTGAAGGATTTGATAATCCGGTTGTGGCCTACCAAAGCTATACCCAGCAGCTACTTCGGCCTCGTGAAGCGGCTGGTGAATGCATGTCCTCGGCTGGACGTCGTCAAGCGGTCGGTCTGCATCGAGGGCGTGCGCCTGGCCTTCGCCTATGTCAAGGTGTGGTGGGCGAAGATGGCGCCATCAAGCTAGCGACTGAGGGGCCGCCTGAGGGCAAGGAGCACCGCACACCCGAGCGATATTTTGGAGACGTCCTGGAGGGGTCCCGCATTGTGGCGGAGCAGTGTGCGAAAGACGTGATCTTTGAATGAATGCATTCATATTTTTTCTTGCCCTGTAATATGAAACAAAGACAGTTTATGTAATATAATGCTTTGTGTTAGATTTTTACCTCCTGTGCGGCCGTTTTTATTAAATCTGAGAGTTGGCCAGTCTCGGCTTCAGCCCCCACGTGGGGGTGTTCGGGATGGAATCTAAACACTCTTGATCCAATTATTTGGTCCTTGAAGGAGGTGTTTAGCGCAACGAACAAGGCAATCAGACTATAATGCTTTATCACCCTCACTTATCCATAGGAGTTCGACAATAAAATTTTAGGCGCAGCCCCTGGTATTCGGAAGTCCGAACAGGGGGATTCTGTGAACACCTGATTGGATACAAACCGATTCATCGCGTAATGCGGAAAAAACCTCTAGCGATTTGAGACCTCCGAAGAGCTGACCGGCTCTCGCCGCATCATGATAGTCAGTTTTCGGCTTTCTCTACTGAGGTGCTCATCCGATGAACCAGGGCACAATCGCAGTAGTTCTCCCTTTACTACCCTAGTCGATATAGCGGAACGTAAGGTAGTAAGCACAGGAGCCGGGCAACCCAACTATTGACCAAAGACATGATTCGGAGCCAATGCATATAGTGCCAAATTCGGGGTGCCGAACTATATTGTAAAAAGTGTTCGGACTTTGTCGCCGTATTGCAGGGCGCTATAAAGCCCCTGGCAAATGTGAAACGTACCAGAGTGTACGGGTGCTATCTGATAAGGTTATCGATAGAAAAAGGAAAACAAAGAGGGAGCAAAGATAATTAGCTGGGGCCCTAAAATTTGGGCCGCAAAATTGTTTCCATTTAAAATCTGATTAATACGCCAAGGCGCGTTGATACAAATAGTGCGATAAGCAATGGGCTATTTGACATGCCACGACCAAGGGAGAGCTGCGTGGGGGTCCTGAAAATAGGTAGAGTGATCGTTAAAGAAAACACCTAGAAATTCCCCTGCACGCTTGTGCTTCTTGCCATCTTGGTGTTGATCCTTTGACAGGACCGGTGATCAAGCCATCAGGGAAAGCCTGTGGAGAAGAGACCTGAAAAAGGGGAAAGGGGGAGAGAGAAACAGTGAAAGTATGTGTATCCTGGGAGTCGTATTACGATCACAAGCTAGTTATGCCTCCGTTTATGCCCATGGTATTTTGAGTGCGTAGTTATGTATGCGCGGTGCAAATGCCGCCACTTAAATGGGACTGGGACGGAGGCCAAATTGCTAGTCGAGCTCCTGACGAGCCGAGTTGTCCTGCTGCAGAATTGTCCGGACCCTCTTGACAGTGTCCGGGAGCTTGGCCGCCGAATTAAGGTTCTGCTTAAAAAGGCCGCTCTGTACTTCTGCTGCTAAGGCAGCGGTGTGTTCCTCGGTACGCAGGGAACGTTCCGTATTTCCATTAACTGTTATGACGCCGCGTGGCCCGGGCATCTTGAGCTTGAGGTAAGCATAATGAGGCACCGCATTGAATCAGGCAAAAGCGGTTCGTCCGAGCAGTGCGTGATAGCCGCTGCGAAAAGGGATGATGTCAAAGATTAACTCCTCGCTTCGGAAGTTGTCCGGAGATCCGAAGACAACCTCTAGCGTAATTGAGCCCATACAGCGAGCCTCTACACCTCGTATGACTCCTTTAAAGGTTGTTTTTGTGGGCTTGATCCGGGATGGGTCAATGCCCATTTTGCGCACTGTATCCTGATAGAGCAGATTGAGGCTGCAGCCACCGTCCATGAGGAGTCTCGTCAGGTGGAATCCATCAATGATTGGGTCGAGGACCAGTGCCGCTGAACCACCATGACGGATACTGGTCGGATGATCCCGGTGATCAAAGGTGATCGGGCATGACGACCATGGATTAAATTTTGGGGCGACTGGCTCTATCGCATATACGTCCCTGAGCGCGCGCTTGCGCTCCCTCTTAGGGATGTGTGTGGCATATATCATGTTCACCGTTTTGACCTGAGGGGGAACTTCTTTTGTCCCCCTGTGTTCGGTTGCCGGGGCTCCTCGTCATCGTCCTCGCTTTGCGATCCCTTCTCCTTGTTTTCGGCATTTAACTTGTCGTCCTGTTTAAAAACCCAACAATCTTTGTTGGTATGATTGGCAGGTTTGTCCGGGGTGCCGTGGATTTGGCACGGACGATCAAGTATGCAGTCCAAGCTAGATGGTCCCTGATTGTTTCTTTTATATGGCTTCTTCCGCTAGCCGGACTTGGAGCCACTAAATCTGGCATTGACTGTCGTGTCATCGGTGTTGTCGCCATTGCTTCGGCGTTTGTGTCTGTTGCGTCAGAGCTTGCCATTGCTATTATTGCCCTCAGAGGTGCCTATTTTGCTTGTTGTGTTTTTGCTACAGGCCAACCAACTATCCTCACCCGCACAGAAGCGGGTCATGAGTGCCGTGAGGGCTGCCATGGATTTCAGCTTTTCCTGGCCAAGGTGACAGGCGAGCCATTCGTCACGGATGCTATGTTTAAAGGCCGCTAGGGCTTCGGCATCCGGACAGTCGACGATCTGGTTCTTTTTTGTTAGGAACCTAGTCCAGAATTTCCTGGCTGACTCTCCAGGCTGTTGGACTATGTGACTTAAGTCATCGGCATCTGGTGGCCGGACATATGTACCTTGGAAGTTGTCAAGGAAAGCTTCTTCCAAGTCCTCCTAGCTGCCAATAGAATTTTCAGGCAGACTGTTTAGCCAGTGCCGAGCTGGCCCTTTGAGTTTTAGTGGGAGGTATTTGATGGCGTGAAGATCATCCCCGCGGGCCATGTGCATGTGGAGAATAAAATCCTCGAACCATACCGCGGGATCGGTTGTTCCATCGTATGATTCGATGTTTACGGGTTTGAACCCTTCTGGGAATTCATGATCCATTACTTTGTCAGTGAAGCAAAGAGGGTGTGCGGCACCTCTATATCGGGCCGCATCATGACGTAGCTCCGATGGAGTCCGTCTGCGGTTTTTGGCCCAGGCGTGACTAGGTTTGTCGCGTCTGAATAGATAGCGGTCCTCGCGTGTCAGGGCACGTCCTCGCGATCCGTAGATCGATCTTGTATGTCCTGCTCAACTATCTAGGTCTTGACGAAGGTCATATGTATAACCCCGAGCTGTCTTATCCCTGCCTTTACGGCGAGGTGGGACAGTCTGGTTTTCGGCTCGAGTTGCCGTTTTATCCCGACCGCGCAGTGGTCGGTCCGCCGCATTGCGCGATGCTGGTGCGGGTGCTGCCGCCTCGTCATCAAACTGAGGTAGCAATTTGCGCTTCGGGTAACTTTTGGCTGGACGCTTAAGGTCGTATTCCTCGGCTGCCAGGACTTCGGTCCATCTGTCATTGAGCAGGTCTTGATCAGCTTGAAGCTGCTGCTGCTTCTTTTTCAGGCTCGTCGTAGTGGCTATTAGTTGAAGCTTAAAGCGCTCCTGCTCAAGGGGTTCCTCAGGTACGATGAAATCTTTGTTGCCGAGGCTCACCTCCTCCTCGGAGAGCGGATGATAACTACCGTCCTCCGAGTCTTCATCTATGGCCTGTTCATCAGAGCTGACTTGCCCATCTTCCCGATTGTCTCGTTCAGCAGTTTGTTCGTCGGGGTCTTCTGTGTCTTCGGCACCATCCGGAGTGTTATCGTCTCCTGTGCCGGTGTTGCTGTCCTTGCTGCGGCGCGATTTAGAGCGGCGCCGCTGACGATAGCGCTTTGGTTGTGTCTTGGGAGGGTGATCCTTCACTGGGTTCTCCTTGTCGTCGCAGCTAATATCTTTTGGTGCACCCACCATGTATACGTCATCTGAGGAAGTGACCGTCCATCGTCCGGTGAACGGCGGGTTTTGGGCCTCCTCTTCTCCGGCATCGTCGTCCATACCGCCGATGTCTTCGGAGTCATAGTCAAGCGTGTCGGTTAGGTCTTCGACAGTGGCTATGAAGTGGGCGGTGGGTGGGAAACGAAATTATCCATCATCAGCCTCCAGTTCAAACCGGATATAGTTCGGCTGTGAGTCCCCCGCTAAGGACAGATTTCTTAATGAATTTAACACATCGCTTAAAGGTGAGTGCCGAAAGACGTCTGCGGCGCTGAATTCGAAGATCGATAGCTGATCAAGCTCAGCGTCGGCGGACGCACATGGTTCGGAACTTATTACCGGAGATGAGTCTGGAGTTCCGGTGACACAGATATCACCTGAGGTTTAGTCTGTGTGCGGCTCCAACACCGCGGAATCTGTGGCCTCCGTCGCGGGGTTGAGCTTCCCGTCCTGGGATGGCGCGGCCTGCTCTGGATCTAAGGCCGGAGCAGTTACAGGTGCAATTTCCTGAGTATGGTTCGATGACAGATTTAAATCATGTTCATCGTAGGGGTAGGGAGCGGCTGCCGTGGTATCGAATCCGTCGAAGATCAAGTCTCCGCGGATGTCCGCGACATACTTCAAGCTCCCAAATCTGACCTGATGGGCAGGGGCGCAGCTGTCGATCTACTCCAGATGGCCAAGCGAGTTAGCCCGCAGTGCGAAGCCACCGAACACGAAGATATGTCCGGGGAGGAAGGTTTCCCTCTGGACAACATCGTTGTAGATGATTGAATGAGCCATCAACCTTTTGGGGACGGCACCGTGGAACTCTCAATGAAAGCACCAATGTCGGTGTCAACACCGGCGGATCTCGGGTAGGGGGTCCCGAACAGTGCTTCTAAGGATGATGGTAATAGGAGACGGGGGACACAATGTTTACCCAGGTTCGGGCCCCTCTATGGAGGTAATACCCTACTTCCTGCT
The DNA here is from genome assembly GCF_018294505.1 of Triticum aestivum. NCBI lineage: Eukaryota > Viridiplantae > Streptophyta > Magnoliopsida > Poales > Poaceae > Triticum > Triticum aestivum. Next base: position 335,309,508 of record NC_057814.1, read on the forward strand.
TGATTGATCTTAATGAATATGAGTATTACAAGAGTTGATCTACCACGAGATCGTAATGGCTAAAACCCTAGAAGTCTGGCCTGTATGACTATGGTTATGAGTATATCTATCCGGACTAAGCCCTCCGGTTTATATAGACACGGAGGGGACTAGGGTTGTACAAAGTCGGTTACAGAGAAAGGAATCTTCATATTTGGTCGCCAAGCTTGCCTTCCACGCCAAGGAGAGTCCTACCCGCACACGGGAGAGAGTCTTCGGTCTTGTATCTTCACAGCCCATTAGTCTGGCCCATGTCCAACAGGTCGGACGCCCGAGGACCCCTTAGTCCAGGACTCCCTCAGCTGCAACTTCGCGTACTTCGTTTGTGTTCAACGACCAGACAAAGGCGTCACAGAACCCCACCTTGATCAATAAAGCTTTCCTCTTATATTCGCAATATCCAGAATTGCAATCTTGGTTTCTTGCTTGTTCTTCGTTTGCCTGCAGGAAACAGACCTTCATGGTAAGGTTGATCGTGCTCCGGCATGGTCAATAACCTCTCGGAGTTGGTTTAGCGATTGCCAAGGCGCGACGTCCTCGCACGTTCGTAGTCGGATCATCAAAGTCGACTTCCTCCAAAACGATAGCCACCATCTCATCGAAAGACGGGACACCTTTGCCTCTATCAAGTGGTATCAGATTTCCAGGTTGCTCGGTGAGATTTTACAGTTTTTCATAGTTTAGATCGAGTTTGTTCTTCATACCTATAGTCCACGAAAAAGCCAAAAAATTTAGGGTTAGTTCATCATCTCCGAACCAGTCTAAGCCTTTGCATAGTCTTTTCAGTATTTTGCGTTGTTGAATTTGTGGTTGCATCGTCGTGTCAAGTTGCTAGTCTTAGGGTCTAGTTTCCCTTAGAGTTTCAAGTTCTGTTCACAAGTTGTCACGTCGCCGCCGCACCATCGTCATCGCTCCTGCCATCTACCACCACCAATTATCCGCAACCTATCCATATCCATATACCAACACCAATCCGTATCCATATACCACCACCGCTGCCATATATTACCATCATATATCGACCACCAATCCGAGTTCTTCTCATATCAGGTTTTTTTTCGAGATCCATCTATTTTTCGATTCGTGTTTCCTTGCCTGAGTAGGTTTCGAAAAAAAAAGTCTGGAGACCCTCGGGCAGTTTTTAGGCCAAAATTTCGGCGACCGAAAATATTTTTCCCTATCCTATTTTTAGGTTCCAGGGAGCATTTTGAGACACTCGCCATCATAGTGATTTTTTGTCGCACTATTTCGTCGTCGCTGCCCTGATTTCTGAAGAAAAAAATTGTCAAAAAAAATTTGTGCCTATCCTGTTAGTTTGACTTGGGAAGAGTTTTGAGACACTCGCCATTATAGTGATTTTTCAAAGAAAGACGAGCGCAAAAAAAAGAGGAGCGCAAAAAAAAAGAGCGCGCAAAAAAAGAGCAAATTTTTTTTCAGAGTGTGCTTTTCCCTTGTTTACGTGTCGCGCCGTGATTTTGTTCATGTTCTAGGCTCGCGTCTCTAGTACGGTCTAGCCTAGGACCAGCACAGTACCGTCGTTGAGCGTTTATTCAACCTTGCATCTCTGAATTGATTATTGCTGACCCTTTTTGCTACCATATTATAAGCCTTCCTAGCTCCACATACATCTACGTCGTGCGTTTGACTCTCCCTGGTAATCGCTCTATCCAAGCTTTGAGAGTTTTGACTACAACGGTTGTTGATCACCACATGCTGCTTGGTAAGAATTGGTAAGAATTTGAGATTTGCTTGACGGATTTGTGTCGCCCCACCACCACCATTTTCTAGTAGTCTGTAGGATCATATTCTTGTGTGTTTCTAACCGTGGCAGGATCACCAGTCGATGAGACTGACTGGGAGAACATGACGAATAAGGAGTTGCATGATAAATTTCAGCAAATGATGATTGAACAGGTGCAAGATGTGCTGAACAATTTTGAAGAGGCCATGGATAAGATAACTGGCCTTGAGAAGACGTTCGAAACAAAGCTCGATAACAAATTTAATGAACTGCTTGCGCGTCTTCCACAACCACCACCGGCTACACCTGCCACACCTCTGCAACAACAACACGACTACCTCCACGTCGTGAAACAGCCCTCCGCCGAGCGAGCCGTGTCCCTCTTGAGCCTGGCCAAACTGTTGGTGTTGCTGTTGATACTTCTGTGGCTCCTGCTGCTGATGAGGAGGAGGATGATTATGCGGGAGATTACGAGGATCAGGTTGATAAAAATCAGAACTACGTGCAACCACCAGCACCACAACCACCAGGTCATCCACATGCAAATAATCGCAATGGTTGGGTTGGACCACCCCCTCAGGTACGAGATCATGACCATCTCCCTAAACTGAAATTGAATATTCCACCATTTGAGGGTAGATACATTCCTGATATATATCTTACTTGGGATTTAGAAACCGAACAACGTTTTACATGTTTAGAATATCCCGAGGAGAGACGTGTTGCTGCTGCACTTTGTGCTTTCACTAGTTTTGCTTGTGTGTGGTGGTCTGAATATCGTAGATTATATCCGAATAATATTCCAACTACTTGGCCTGCTTTGAAAACTGCTATGCGTACTCGTTGGGTTCCACCATGTTATCAACGTGAATTACATCAAAAATTGCAGCGTTTAAGACAAGGAAAAAATTCTGTAGAGGAATATTACCAGACAAACTAGCATGATTAGATGTGGTATTGTTGAGGATAATGAAGCTATGCTTGCACGTTTTATGGGTGGATTAAATAGAGAGATTCAGACCATTCTAGAGTATAAGGAGTATAATAATATCACTCGTTTATTCCATCTTGCTTGTAAAGCTGAACGTGAAGTGCAGGATCGACATGCATTGGCATGAACTAACTTTTCTGCAGGTTGACCTTCCTCATGGACACCGCGTGCATCCTCTACTTCCACACATTGTACTGCATCGGCACCTCCATCAGCTACCACCTCTAGTCGTGATACAAGAAAGCAGGCACAACCACCACTATCTACCAGGATCACACCTGTCGGGGCTGTATAGAGCTCTTCTTCTTCCATGGCATCAACAGGGCACACAAGTGATATTATTTGTTGCCGTTGTAAGGGAAGAGGTCATTATGCAAGAGAATGCAAATCTCAACGTGTGATGATTGCTACTGAGGATGGTGGTTATGAGTCCGCTAGTAACTATGATGAGGAGACTTTGGCTCTAATTACACGTGAAGAACACGGTGGAGATGATTTTAAAAATAAGACGCAATACATGGCTCCTGAAGACGCTGACAGGTATGAATGTTTAGTTGCTCAACGTGTTCTGAGTGTGCAGGTTACACAAGCTGAGCAAAATCAGAGGCATAAGTTGTTCCATACAAAGGGAGTTGTGAAGGAACGTTCTGTTCGAGTCATCATAGATGGAGGGAGCTGCAACAACTTGGCTAGCATGGAGATGGTGGAGAAGCTATCTCTCTCCACAAGACCACATCCATATCCTTACTACATCCAATGGTTCAACAACAGCGGCAAGGTTAAGGTAACATGTACTGTTCGTCTGCATTTTAGTATCTCTACTTATGTTGATTATGTTGATTGTGATGTGGTACCTATGCAAGCATGTTCCTTATTACTTGGTAGACCATGGCAATTTGATAAAAAATATGTACACCATGGTAGAAACAATCAGTATACTCTTGTTCATAAGGATAAAAATATTACTTTGCTTCCTATGACTCCTGATTCCATTTTGAAAGATGATATTAATAGAGCTAATAAAGTAAAACAGGAGAACAATAAGAGTGAAAATCAGATTGTTGCAAAAGAATTTGAGCAACAAATGAAACTAATAATAAACCATCTAGAGTTGCTTCTGAAATTAAATTGAAAAGTGCATGTTTACTTATCACAAAATCTGATATTGATGAGCTAGATTTTAGCAAATCTGTTTGCTATGCTTTTGTGTGCAAAGAGGCATTATTTTCATTTGAGGATGTGCCTTCCTCTTTGCCTCCTGCTGTCACTAACATTTTGCAGGAGTTCGATGACGTCTTTCCACAAGACGTGCCACCAGGATTACCACCTATTCATGGGATTGAGCATCAAATTGACTTAATTCCCGATGCATCGCTACCCAACCGTGCACCATACCGTACCAATCCAGAGGAGACGAAGGAGATAATGCATCAAGGCCAGGAGCTGCTCGACAAAGGTTATATTCGCGAATCCCTTAGTCCTTGTGCTGTTCCTATTATTCTAGTGCCGAAAAAGGATGGTACATCGCGTATGTGTGTTGATTGTAAAGGCATTAATAATATTACTACTCGCTATCGTCATCCTATTCCTAGGCTAGATGATATGCTTGATGAATTGAGTGGCTCTACAATATTCTCCAAAGTTGATTTGCGTAGTGGATACCATCAAATTCATATGAAATTGGGAGATGATTGCAAAACTGCATTTAAAACTAAGTTTGGTTTATATGAGTGGTTAGTCATGCCTTTTGGGTTAACTAATGCACCTAGTACTTTCATGAGATTAATGAACGAAGTTTTACGTGCTTTCATTGGACGATTTGTGGTAGTCTATTTTGATGATATACTGATTTATAGTAAATCTTTGGAGGAACTTTTGGAACATTTATGTGCTGTTTTTATTGCTCTACGTGATGCACGTTTGTTTGGTAACCTTGGAAAGTCCACCTTTTGCACCGACCAAGTATCTTTTCTTGGCTACCTTGTTACTCCACAGGGAATTGAAGTTGGTAAAGCCAAGATTGAAGCTATTGAGAGTTGGCCGCAGCCCAAAACGGTCACACAAGTGAGGAGTTTCCTTTGCCTCGCTGGTTCCTATACGCGTTTTGTGAGAGATTTCAGCACCATTGCTGCACCTCTCAACGAGCTTACAAAGAAGGATGTGCCTTTTTTTTGGGTACCGCACAGGAAGAAGCCTTCACGGTATTGAAAGATAAGTTGACACATGCTCCTTTACTCCAACTTCCTGATTTTAATAAGACTTTTGAGCTTGAATGTGATGCTAGTGGAATTGGATTAGGTGGTGTGTTATTACAAGATGGCAAACCTGTTGCATACTTTTCTGAAAAATTGAGTGGGCCTAGTCTGAACTGTTCTACTTATGATAAAGAATTATATGCTCTTGTTCGAACCTTAGAAACATGGCAACATTATTTATGGCCCAAGGAATTTGTTATACATTCTGATCATGAATCTTTGAAACACATTAAAAGTCAAGCAAAACATATGCTTTGTCTCGTCGTTATTGCTGATGCATTGTCTCGTCATTATACTATGCTTTCACAACTTGACTTTAAAATATTTGGTTTGGAGACCATCAAAGATCAATATGTGCATGATGCTGGATTTAAAGATGTATTGCAGAATTGTAAGGAAGGGAGAACTTGGAACAAGTTCGTCGTTAACGATGGATTTGTGTTTCGTGCTAACAAGCTATGCATTCCAGCTAGCTCTGTTCGTCTTATGTTGTTGCAGGAGGCGCATGGAGGAGGATTAATGGGACACTTTGGCGTGAAGAAGCCGGAGGTTATACTTGCTACACATTTCCTTTGGCCAAAGATGAGACGGGATGTTGAGTGTTTTGTTGCTCGCTGCACTACATGTCAAAAAACTAAGTCACGACTCAATCCTCATGGTTTATATATGCCTTTGCCTGTACCTAGTGTTCCTTGGGAGGATATATCTATGGACTTTCTTTTAGGTTTACCTTGAACAAAGAAGGGGAGGGATAGCATATTTGTTGTCGTGGATAGGTTCTCGAAAATGGCACACTTTATACCATGTCATAAAAGCGATGATGCTGTCAATGTTGCTGATTTGTTCTTTCGTGAAATTATTTGCTTGCATGGTGTGCCAAATACTATTGTTTCAGATCGTGATACTAAATTTCTTAGCCACTTTTGGAGATGTTTATGGGCTAAGTTGGGGACTAAACTGCTTTTTAGTACTACATGTCATCCCCAAACTGATGGACAAACTGAAGTACTCAATAGAACATTGTCTACCATGCTTAGGGCTGTTTTGAAGAATAACAAGAAAATGTGGGAAGAATGCTTGCCTCATATTGAATTTGCTTATAATCAGTCGTTGCATTCTACTACTAAGATGTGCCCTTTTGAAATTGTGTATGGTTTCCTACCTCGTGCACCTATTGATTTGTTGCCTCTTCCATCTTCGGAGAAGGTTAATTTTGATGCTAAACAATGTGCTGAATTGATCTTAAAAATGCATGAGTTAACTAAGGAAAATATTGAGCGCATGAATGCTAAATATAAACTAGTTGGAGATAAGGGTAGAAAACGTGTTGTCTTTGCACCTGGAGATCTTGTTTGGTTATATTTGTGTAAGGATAGGTTTCCTAATTTGTGCAAATCAAAGCTAATGCCATGTGCTGATGGTCCTTTTAAGGTGTTAGAGAAAATAAATGATAATGCATATAAACTTGAGCTGCCTACAGATTTTGGGGTTAGTCCCACTTTTAACATTGCAGATTTGAAGCCTTATTTGGGTGAGGAAGATGAGCTTCCGTCGAGGACGACTTCATTTCAAGAAGGGGAGGATGATGAGGACATCAACACCATTGTTACACCCACAACCCCTGCTGCTATACATACTGGACCAATTACTAGAGCTCGCGCACGCCAATTAAATTATCAGGTACTTTCGTTTCTTGGTAATGATTGTAATGTTCATGAGATGATGATGCCTAAATTAGATACATTTGTTTTTCTTACAAATGAAGGGCCTGGCATGGATAAGAGGGATGAACACTAGAGCAAGACCAAGCATGGAGATGATGGCATGCACAAGGAGAACAAGAACGGAGTTACAAGTGATGATTCCAGGACTTTGAAGCCACCATAAGGAGTGCAAGAAGCCTTGGACGAAATATACAAGATGACACTTCATAAATTTCGTCCAGAGGCTATTCTAGGTGCTGCTCACCTTATTATTGGGCCAGGCCCATGTAATTTTGAAATACTTAAGTATAGGCTATTTTTAGAGTCCGTATGTGTGGGGAAACAAGAGTTAGGGTTGGTTTCGGACCCCTCCTCCAAGGGCCACGAAATCCCCCCCCCCCTCTTCCTCCATATATACAGCCCTTAGGGCGTCGTTTAGACTTTGGGTTTTGTTTAGATTAAAGTTTGCCATAGCTGCAACTTCGCGTACTTCGTTTGTGTTCAACGACCAGACAAAGGCGTCACAGAACCCCACCTTGATCAAGAAAGCTTTCCTCTTATATTCGCAATATCCAGAATTGCAATCTTAGTTTCTTGCTTGTTCTTCATTTGCCTGCAGGAAACAGACCTTCGTGGTCAGGTTGATCGTGCTCTGGCGTGGTCAATAACCTCTCGGAGTTGGTTTAGCGATTGCTAAGGCGCGACGTCCTTGCACGTTCGTAGTCAGATCGTCAAAGTCGACTTCCTCCAAAACGATAGCCACCATCTCATCGAAAGACGGGACACCTTTGCCTCTATCAGAAGAAGCAAGGAAAATCTAAAGGAATGAGCTACCACAAGCCCTGCCTGTGTACATGATAGGGCCTACCCCAATGACGCTCAGCAGCGCATTCGGGCCAGGCCCGGGGGCTCCTGTCAGTGCAACAAACCTTGATGCATGTTGCCCAGATAGTACACATGCACATAGGCAAGGTTGCAACAATAAGACAAGACCAAGCTAAGGAGATAAATCTTTGAGGAATCGAAGGGTGGATCAAGAAGACCAAGACAAGCCAAAGGAGCAAGATTTCACTGAGGAAAAACTTCCCTTACCGGGCAGGCGAGCCCGGTCAGGTCGAGGCCACATGGAAGACAAGTCTCAAGACTCCCTCGGCAGGCTTGCCGGGGCCACCGAGGGTGCCAACCCCACCAAGACGCCACCACTCCACCGCATAGCAACTCAAGTCACTTATCTGTGCGGTGCTGAGCCCCCAAGTGATTAAGTGGCCATCCTCTGGCACGTGGCATCCATTTGAGGAGAAGATTCACCCTGCATGACACACGTCTAGAGGCATGTCAGGCAGACAAGGCAGGAGATAGCCAAAGTGGCGCAGCAAGGCTTTCCTGGTTACATCCACGACGTGACACTAAGCGGTGATTTAATGCGCTTTGTCTTGTCTGCAGAGTTAGGTATGATAGAACTATTGCTATCTAATCGGTGCGTAATGACTGATTTGCTACTATGGTAACCCCTTAGCCTATGAAAGGAGGGCCATGGCAATCTAAAATAGGATTCGGACCCTTGTACACTCTTACGCGCGTAGCTTCTCTCCCTGAGGCGACCTTGCCAGGATTGAGCGATGTGTGTTCGTCACGGTCCTCCATCCAATCCACCAAAGCATGAGTAGGGTTTTACGCTTCGCAGCGGCCCAAACCTGGGTAAAAACCACTGCATCACCACTGTCATGGTGCCCCTATGATCTCCACTCTTTGTGCAATGTGCCCCTTGTCGGTGTCAAAACCGGCGGATCTCGGGTAGGGGGTCCCGAACTGTGCGTCTAGGATCGATGGTAATAGGAGACAGGGGACACGATGTTTACCCAGGTTCGGGCCCTCTCTATGGAGGTAATACCCTACTTCCTGGTTGATTGATCTTGATGAATATGAGTGTTACAAGAGTTGATCTACCATGAGATCGTAATGGCTAAACCCTAGAAGTCTAGCCTATGTGAATATGGTAATGAGTATATGTTTATCCGGACTATGCTCTCCGGTTTATATAGGCACCGGAGAGATCTAGGGTTACATGGGGTCGGTTACATAAGAGGGAATCTTCATAGTCGGTCACCTAGCTTGCCTTCCACGCCAAGGTGAGTCCAATCTGGACATGGGTATAGTCTTCAACCTTCATATCTTCACAGCCCATCAGTCCGGCCCAGCGAAGAACAGGCCGGACGCCCGAGGACCCCTTAGTCCAGGACTCCCTCAGTAGCCCCTGAACCTGGCTTCAATGACGAGGAGTCCGGCGCGCAGATTGTCTTCGACATTGCAAGGCGGGTTCCCCTTCTTCCGAACTTCAAGATAATCTTCGGAAGCGGTGATTGTATTCGGACCTGTTACACACACCACACAGAACCGTAGAGAGAGTATATATTTTTACATGAGCTCCATTCGCTGACAGCTTTCTGCAATGTAACATCACATCCGTCCGGTCATAATTTTGAACCGTTGTCCCACGTTTCAAGACGTGGTTGCTATTAGCACGTCTTGTTGAGGCAGAGATCGTGTCCCCTTATTACGGGATACTCATCAATGCGGGCATGGGTAACCCAACCGCGCCGTTTATACAGCCCTGGGGAATAGGCGAATCTTAAGGCGAGTGAGGAGGCGTTTAATATTTGCTGCCTTTATAAGGGGATAAGGATTCCCTATTCCTCTTCTCACGCTCTCTCTCTGTCTCTGCCTTCCCGATCTCGAGCTCCAGCACCCAATTTCTCATCTCTTTTTCACTCAAGCAACCATGTCCACATCCGCTGGTCAGGGCAAGTGGATGGTCTCCTCCGTTAAGGAGGAGGACATTACTGAGCTTTGGGTGGCCGAGTATTTGGCGAAGGAGATCGACCACCGTCTGCCGGCCGAGGGACAAATCGTCCCCACGCCGAAGCCCACTGAGAGGGTAGTATTCATCCCCCATTTCTTCCGCGGGCTAGGGTTTCCACTCCACCCTTTCTTCCACGGGCTGATGTATTACTACGGGATAGATTTCCATGATCTGTCCCCGAATTCCTTCCTCAACATCTCGGTGTTTATCATCGTGTGTGAGGCCTTCCTTCGCATCCAACCCCACTTCGGGCTGTGGCTCAAAGTCTTCAACGTGAAGCTGAAGGTGGTGGATGGCCAGCACATGGAGTGCGGAGGAGGCATGGTGAGCAAGCTTTCCAACGTCTCTTGGCCCAAGGGCACTTTTGTAGATACAGTAAAGGAGTGGCAGAAGCAGTGGTTCTACATCACAGAACCACGCGACACCACCTGGGCCGCAGCTGCCGAATTCCGCTCCGGCGCTCCTATGCGACTCACCTCCTGGGTCGAGAAGAGTCTGGACTGGTGCTCTCCTGACGAGCTGATAATGCTGCAAACACGTGTTCAGAGCATGGTAACCAAGAGTGTCAAGCTCATCGATCTGATCCAGGCGATGTTGGTTCACCGGATCCTTCCCTGCCAGCGCCGAAGCCGCCCGCTGTGGGAGTTCAACCAGAAGAAGCACCGGACCCTGGTGAGGCTCTTCGAGACTACTCATGAAGGTGCATGGAAGTTGCTCTTCAAGGGCAATGAGAAACCACCGGCCACGGATTCAGACCGTGGTCATGACTGTAAAAATGCCGCCAGTGAGGTATGTTATTTTTTATGTGCCCCTAACTTAATTGTTTCGAGGATGATGTGTAAGTTTTATTATTGCTCTTTCAGGACTGGATGGAGAGGGCGAAGCGGATCCAGTGTCCGGCTCTGCTGCCTGAAGAACCAGTCATGCCGCATCTAGCGAAGATGCTGGTGCCAGCGCCATATAAGGCACCAGAGAAGAAGGCCAAGAAGAAGGCAAAGGGGGCCAAGAGTGGCCTCCGCCGTAAGGGCACTTCGGACGTGACGTCCGAAGACGACGAAACTCATTCCTCTATCCCTGAGGACAATGACGAGGAAGAGGAGGAAGACAACCCTCCCCCTGAGGAGAGGAAGAAGAAGAGGGCGGCTTCGGCGCATCTAGAGGCGGAAACGCCCAAGAAGGGGAAGGGGGTCCCGGCGGTCAACACCGCGTGGGATGTTGACAGTAGTCCGGAACGACGCCCCCGTGCTAAACCCCAGGCCGCTTCGTAAGTGACATGGCTTGCTTATGCGCACATCCAGCTCTTTCTCTCCATTATCTTGACATAGTTAACTGTACCATTGTAGTCCGACCCGCGACCTAATCCAACGATCCTCGTCTGGAGGTTCGTTGGCTCCGTCGGAGATGGCAAGCATGTCGCCGCCGCCTGCTTATTCCCCCGGGGCCAGGGATGACACCGAAGTGTTGTCCCGGAGGGCCGATCCGAACCGGGGAGGAGCCCAGGACACTGTCCGGGAGGTGCCACAAGGCGAAGCCTCCACTGCCGGACACATGGAGGAGACGATCCCCATGGAGACTGGCGAAGAGGGCCGCATCCAGTTTGGCCCTCAGCCGAATACGATTCTGGAGACCCATATGGCTCCGGAGTCGGGCGAGCAGCCCCCTTTGAAGGAGGGGGGTGCGCCGCTTCCGCCGGTGGTCCCAGTCCATCCAGGGGCGCTGGATAACCTGATGGAGGCGCTACAAGGCGCCTCCGTTATGGACGAGCACCGTGTCCTTATGGGCGCGGTGATTGAGAAGGTTCAGTCCGCCAAGAGTGGACTGAAAGAAGCCTGCAGCAACCTGTTGACAGGTTTCGAGGTAAGTGACATAGAAAGAGAGAAAACACCCTGTAGTCAGTAGCCCCTGAGACACTGTCCGGTGTTCGGTGAGAAGAACCGGACAGGGGATCTATTGTAGGAGACTAACATAGCATGTATGCATAAGCAGGCGTCACTGTTGGCCGCAACCTCGCATGCTGGCGAAGTCTCTGAATTGAGGCAGAGGCTGGAGCGGACCGAGAACGAGCTCGGCGAGGTTACAGTGCGGCTTCAGGAGAAGCAAGGTGAGTAACGTCTTGCTGTGTGTTCGGAAAGCATAGGCGCTGTGTACTGACTGTAATGTCGTAATATGTGCAGGAGCCGCGACTGAGGTCGAGGCCCTGAGGAAGGCCTTGGGCGAGGCCGAGGAGAAAGCTGTCCAGCAGCAGGCCACTCGTAAGAAGCTCAAGGCCCGGGTCAAAGAAGTCTAGCAGGAGCTCCAAGATGCGGTGAAAAAATGTGAGACCTTGGAGAATTATGTGTCGGCTCAAGAGGCCGAACTCACCAAGGATCGTCAGAGCATGGAGACCGCATGGAATGAGGCCCAAGCCGCCCTCCAGGAGATCCAGGAGGCCAAGAAGATCACGGCGGGTAAGGCATTTAAGATGCAAAGCAAGTATGCGGAGAAGCAATACCTTTTACTAACTCGGGTTCGCAGTTCCCCAGGGGCTTTTGCGGATCTACCACGCAGCGTATCAGACGTTGTAGAGTTCTACTGAGCCGAAGGAGGAGATTCTATGGAGAAGCTATTCTGTTCGCAGTATGCGATGCCAGAGCATCCCGTGTCCTTCACCGATCAGCTGAAGCAGCTGGTGGAGCTGCACAGGGTGGCCGAACTAGCCATGAAGGATTTGACAATCCGGCTATTGCCAGCCGAAGCTATGCCCGACAGCTACTTCAGACTTGTGAGGCAGCTAGTGGAAGCCTGTCCGCGGCTGGACGTCGTCAAGCGCTCTGCCTGTATTGAAGGTGCCTGTATGGCCTTCGCTCGTTGCAAGATGTGGTGGGCAAAGATGAACGCCGTTGAAGTTGCCAGCGGGCCACCGGAGGGCAAGGAGCACCGCACACCCGAGAGATATTTTGCGGATGTCACAGAAGGGTCTCGACTTGTGGCAGCTCAATGTTCGCAGGACATTGTATTTGAATAAATATATTCATGTTGCCCTTGCATTGTATTATGGAAACAAAACCTGTAATGTAATTTTGCTATGCTTTAATAGTTTCCTCCTATGCGGCCGTATTATTTGAAATCTGAGGGTTGGCTAGTCGTCGGCTTCTTCCCTCGCGTAGGTAGTATGGAGGTGTTTGAGATGGGATCTAAACAATCTTGATCCAATTATATGGTCCTTTAGAGGAGTTGTTTAGCGCAACGAACAAGGCAATCAGACTATACGGCTTAAACGCCTTCACTTAGACATAGGAGTTTTATAATTAATCAAGTGCGCAGCCCCTGGTCCGAGCCGCGGTGTTGTCCGCATCTGATCAGGAAGTGCCGATCCTTCACATGACGCGGAAAAAATCTCCACCGATTTGTAACCCTCGAACAGCTGACCGCTCTCACCGTATCATGACAATCAGTTTTCGGCTTTCTCTACTGAGGTGCTCATCTGGTCAAAGCCAGGGCACAATCGCAGTAGTTCTCCCTTTACTACCCTAGCCGATAGAGCGGAACGTAGGGTAGCAAGCACTGGAGCCAGGCAACCCAACTATTGACCAAAGACATGATTCGGAGCCAATGCATATAATGCTAAATTCGGGGTGCCGAACTTATATGTAAGAAGTGTTCGGTCTTTGCTGCCGTATTGTGGGGCGATACGTGGCCCCTGGTGAATATGAGACGTACCAGAGAGTACCGATGCAGCCGATAAGCAGATCGAAATAAAATGAAGTAAGAGGCGAAAACCATAGAAGCTGGGCCGCAAACCATTTTCATTATAACTGGGTGGATAAGTCCAGGCGTATCTTGTACAAATAGTGCGATAAGCCTCCGGGCTATTTAACATGCCGAAATCAAGAGGGCGCATCGTGCGGGTCCTGGCAAATAAATATAAATACCGTCAAGAAGACGTATAGAGGTTGCTCTACGCACCTATGCTGCCTGCATCCTTTGTATGCCGATCCTTCAAAGGGACTGGTCAGCAGGCCCATGGGAAAAGGAACCTGGAACAAAAAGAAAAAGGTGAAAAGTATGTGTGTCCGGGATCGGTCTAGCCGAACTGTAGGTCCCGGGTTAGCTTCTGCCTCCGTCGATGTCCATGGGATTGTGAGTGCGTAATTATGTACACGTGGTGCGAATGCCACTACTTCATCGGGACTGGGACGGAGGCTGAATTGCTAATCGAGCTCTTGACGAGCCGCGCTGTCCTGCTGCAGTGTAGTCCGGAACCTCTTGATGATGTCCAGGGGCTCGACAGCCGCACTATGGTGCTGCTTGAGAGGGCCGCTCTGTACCTCTGCTGCTAGGGCGGCGGTGTGCTCCTCTGTTCGGAGGGAGCGTTCCGTATTGCCATTGACTGTTATGACGCCGCGTGGATCGGGCATCTTGAGCTTGAGATAAGCGTAGTGTGGCACTGCGTTGAATCTAGCAAACGTTGTTCGTCCGAGCAGTGTGTGGTAGCCGTTGCGGAAGGGGACGATGTCGAAGATTAACTCCTCGCTTCGGAAGTTGTCCGGAGAACCGAAGACCACTTCCAGCGTGATTGAGCCCGTGCAGCGGGCCTCTACGCCTGGTATGACTCCTTTAAAGGTAGTCTTTGTTGGTTTGATTCGTGAGGGGTCAACGCCCATCTTCCGCACTGTGTCTTGATAGAGCAGGTTGAGGCTGCTACCACCGTCCATCAGGACTCGTGTTAGGTAAAACCCGTCAATAATTGGGTCAAGGACTAGTGCGGCTGAACCGCCATGGCGGATACTAGTTGGGTGGTCTCGACGATCGAAGGTGATCGGGAACGACGACCACGGATTGAATTTTGGGGTGACTGGCTCTACTGTGTAGACGTCCCTAAGTGCTTGCTTACTCTCCCTTTTGGGGATGTGTGTAGCATATATCATGTTCACCATTTTGACTTGAGGGGGAAATTTCTTCTGCCCCCCAGTGTTCGGCTGCCGGGGCTCTTCGTCCTCGTCCTCACTTTGTGATCCCTTTTCCTTGTTTTCGGTATTTAACTTGCCCGCCTGCTTGAAAACCCAACAATCCCTGTTGGTATGATTGGCTTGCTTATCCGGGGTGCCGTGTATCTGGCACGGACGGTCAAGTATGTGGTCCAGGCTGGAAGGTCCTTCATTGTTTCTTTTGTAGGGCTTCTTCTGTTGGCTGGACTTGGAGCCAGTGAATCCGGCGTTGACTGTGGTGTCATCGGTGTTGTTGCCATTGCTTCGGCGTTTGTGTCTATTGTGCCGGAGCTTGCCACTGCTATTCTTGGCCTCGGAGGGGCCTGTCTTGCTGGTTGTGTTGTTACTACGAGCCAGCCAACTATGCTCTCCCGCGCAAAAGCGGGTCATGAGTGCCGTGAGGGCTGCCATGGACTTCGGCTTTTCTTGGCCGAGGTGGCGTGCTAGCCATTCGTCAGGATGTTGTGTTTGAAGGCTGCTAAGGCCTCGGCATCCGGACAGTCAACAATCTGGTTCTTTTTGGTTAGGAACCTAGTCCAGAATTTTCTGGCTGATTCTCCACGCTGTTGAACTATGTGGCTTAAGTCAACGGCGTCTGGTGGCCGGACATAGGTTCCTTGGAAGTTGTCCAGGAAAGCTTCTTCCACGTCCTCCCAGCTGCCGATAGAATTTTCAGGCAGGCTGTTGAGCCAGTGCCGAGCTGGCCCCTTGAGCTTTAGTGGGAGGTATTTGATGGCGTGGAGGTCATCTCCTCGAGCCATATGGATATGGAGAATGAAATCCTTGATCCATACTACGGGATCTGTTGTGCCGTCGTATGACTCAATTTTGACGGGCTTGAACCCCTCGGGGAATTCGTAATCCAGTACTTCATCTATGAAGCAGAGAGAGTGTGCGGCACCTCTGTACCGGGCCGCATCGTGGCGTAGCTCTAATGGAGTCCGTCTGCGGCATTCGGCCCGGGCGTGGCTAGGTTTGTCACGTCCGAATAGGTAGCCGTCGTCGTGCCTCGAGGCACGGCCTCGCGATCCGTAGATCGATCTTGCATGTCCTGCTCTACTGTCCAATTCTTGCCGGAGATCATATGTATGGTCCCGAGCTGGTCTGTCCCTGTTTTTGCGAGGCGGTGGGGCGGGCTGCTGTTCAGCCTGGGTTGCCATTTTATCCCGACCGCGGGGTGGTCGGTCCGCCGCTCTATCCCGACCACGTGGTGGTCGGTCCGCATTGCGCGGGGGAGGTATGGGATCTGGTGCCTCCTCATCGAACTGAGGTAGCAGTCTGCGTTTTGGGTAGCTCTTGGCTGGGCGCTTGAGGCTGTATTCTTCAGTAGTCAGGACATCAGTCCATCAGTCGACGAGCAGATCTTGTTCGGCTTGAAGCTGCTGCTGTTTCTTTTTCAGGCTCCTTGCAGTGGCTATGAGCTGAAGCTTAAAGCGCTCCTGCTCGAGAGGATCCTCAGGCACGATGAAATCGTCGTTGCCGAGGCTTGTCTCCTCCTCGGAGGGCGGACGGTAACTATCGTCCTCCGAGTCATCTTCTATGGCCTGTTCGTCAGGGTTATCTTGCCTGTTGTCATGTTCCTCCTGTTCGGATGTAGCTTCGACAGGGTCTTTGTTGTTTTCGGCGTCGCCCGGAGTGCTATTTTCTGCGGTGCCAGTGTTGCTATCTTTTGAGCGACGAGGCTTAGAGCGGCGTTTGGGGCGCCGACGCTTGGACTGCGTCTCAGAGGGTTTATTCGCGTCTGGCTCTTCTTTGTCGTTGCCCGATCCTTTAGGTGTATCAACCATGTACACGTCGTATGAAGAGGTGGCCGTCCAGCGTCTAGTAAATGGCGGGCCTTAGCCTTGTTCCTTGTTGGCATCGTCGTACATATCGTCGATGTCTTCGGAGCCATAGTCGAGCACGTCGGTTAAGTAATCGACGGTGGCTATGAAGTGGGTGGCGGGTGGGTAGCAAAATTCCTCGTCGTCTGCCTCTAGCTTGAACCGAACATAGTTCGGGTGTGAGTCATCCTCCAAGGACAAGTTCTTAAAAGAGTTTAGTATGTCACCCAAAGGTGAATGCTGGAAGATGTCTGTGCCGCTAAATTCGAAAATCGATAACCGATCCAGCTCGGTGTCCGCAGGCACACCCGGTCCGGAACGTGAAGCCGGAGACGAGTCCGGAGTTCCATTGACGCAAGCATTGCAGGATGTCGAGTCCGTGTGCGGCTCCAACGCCGTGGGCTTTGTGGCCTCGGAGGGTACGATCTGCTTCGGTTCTGCGGCTGTTGCAGCGAAAGGATCCATCTCCTGGATGTGATCCGATGATAGATTTAAGTCATGTTCATCGGAGAGAGGGGGAGCGATCGCCACGGTCTCAAATCCATCAAAGATCAAGTCTCCACGGATATCCACGACGTAGCTCAAGCTTTCAAATCTGACCTGATGGCCAGGGGCGTGGCTATCGATCTCCTCCAATTGCTAAGCGAATTAGCCCGCAGTACGAAGTCGCCGAACACAAAGATTTGTCCGGGGAGGAAGGTTTCTTCCTGAACGACGCCATTACTGACGATTGAAGGGGCCATCGAGTCCTTTGCCGACGGCACAGTGGAACTCTCAATGAAAGCACCAATGTCGGTGTCAAAACCGGCGGATCTCGGGTAGGGGGTCCCGAACTGTGCGTCTAGGATCGATGGTAACAGGGGACGGGGGACACGATGTTACCCAGGTTTGGGCCCTCTCTATGGAGGTAATACCCTACTTCCTGCTTGATTGATCTTGATGAATATGAGTGTTACAAGAGTTGATCTACCACGAGATCATAATGGCTAAACCCTAGAAGTCTAGCCTATGTGAATATGGCAATGAGTATATGTTTATCCGGACTATGCTCTCCGGTTTATATAGCACTACCAAAAAAAGACCCATCCGTGACATTTTGGGCCGAACGAATTTTTTTCTGTCATACATATGACACTTCTATGACGATAATTGTGACAAAACCCCGTATCATCATAGATGTGGTGGGCTCCTACTTCTATGACAAAAAATCATGACAGAAAATGGGCTTTTCGTCCTGGGCAGGCCGGAGACGCAGCTGCATGACATTCTTTGGGCCGTCGATGACGGAAAAAACTGTGGTAGAAGCGAGGGGGAGGAAAATTTCGGGGAGTTCCCAGTTACGGTGGCTGGTCGGGGGCCGAGCGATGCGCGTTTCTCTCGTACATGTACACGCGTGTGTGCGAGGCGTTGGCTCTAACTGAACCCGAGCGAGGCGTTGGGCTCTAACTGAACCCGAGCAATTGCACTGCAGGCTAGACGTTACTGAACCCGAGCGGTCGATCGATGGCTGTTAACTAAACCCGCTCGAGCGATTCCTTTGCTACTGTTGCTAACTGAAGCCGATCGATTGGATGAACA
>NC_057814.1:336345659-336360660 GCF_018294505.1 Triticum aestivum
TATCCATGCCTCTCTCGAATACGTAATACATACACATACCAATCTAGGCCCTGCCAAATACATCAACTACACATTCACACATGTTACATCACGTACCCCATTGATCTAAAGAGCCCTCTCTTCACATTTATTTCACATACAACATTCCTTTTGAATAAAACCACACAAAGTGTGGCCAAAAAATTATTTTAGAATTTCTACATATATACAACATTACAAAGTTATATGGAGGAGAATGAACGTTAATTTGCATTGCATGGTGCCCCCAATGATATTTATTCCACACTATGAATTTTTATATTTTTATACTATATATAAAGTTAGTCATAATAAAGAGAAACAAAGAGCATCTCTCTCTCCATCGCATACACCCCCTCCACGCCCCTTTCACGTACGCACACAAACTATCTCCAGGTCCTCTAAAAGTACGCCCCCAGCACATTCAAGCATGTTTCATCTTTCTCTCGCGATATATACAGTGACGATCATTGTATTTGAAGCGAAAGCATGATACGTACATTGGACTTCAGAATTCACTGATTACGGTCACCATTTACGTTTTGTGGTTATTATACGGTCACAGGCTCACCGTACAACTCTGTATTTGCTCAAGACACGACTAGTTGACCAGTTAAACGCTCCATGTGGCACCTCTAGTGTTGCATCACATTATCTCACTACCATTGGGCCCACCTATCGGCGTGTATAAGAATGAAAAGAAACACTAAAAAAATATTGGACGGGGGTTCGAAGTCATGACTGCGGGCACAGCGGACAAGGTAGCCTTGTATTGGTATGCTGAACCATCTATTTTAACACACAGGAGCTGGTGTGGTGATTATACACACACGCACGCATGCACACGAACTGCATGCACGCAACACTCACACAAACACACGCAGCCACGCACGCACGCAACACTCACACGTACACACACAACCACGCACACACGCAACACTCACACGAACACACGCATGCATGCATGCACACACCACATGACCAACACACACTCTCACGCTCAAGTTCTCAACCTACACGTGCATGCACACACATCAGGCCCTGACAGACACAAACACAGCCAGGTGGTTCCCGCGCACGGGTTGGAGTCTTGTCGCGCCTACGTAAATTTGTGTTTATCTGACCTTTTTTCCTATGCGAACTGACAGGTGGGACCCACAAGGAATGTGGTCAATTAACTAGTCAACATAGTGCCACGTGGATTATTTGGCCGGTCAACAGAGTGCAATCCGATGCTGAACGGTGAGCAAGTGACCGTATAATCACTGCAAAACGTATATAGTGGCCGTAATGAGCGTATTCTGAAGTCCGGTGACCGTATTACGCTTTTCGCTTGAAATACACTGACGGCTCGTGTATTCATCTCTTCTCTCGCTCTCTTTCTGTGGAGCCGACTAGGCCAACGTGCCGGTGCCTAAATTGGCGCACGCCACCCTATTATTGCTGTACTGGTTTTGTAAGAGCGAACAAGCATTCACGTCTACTGTACAAACTGTAGATATGAGTTACAAATGCTATGAAGACGAATACAAATAATTGAATCCACTTTATGCCCAATTTCTCTCTGTAGGCCCTCCAAAAGTACATCTCTACACGTTCTCGCATGTTACATCTAACAACTATGCAATACAACGCTACTACTACACTCTAACACAATAAATCATTTGTGTTTTTAGTTTTACTAGACCTCATATTGTTACTTAAATATTCAGTTAGCATACATGAAAATTGCCTTTGAAATGTATGGCTAGTATCATCTACCGCGCGGGAAAAATCCTGCCCTTGCCTGTTTAATCGGGTTTGTATCGATGGATCGTGCGAAACAACAGAACTATAGTAGTAATACAGTACATGTAACAGTTCACTGGGCCGCCGTGTCGTGTACTCTTCCGTCGTAAGAGTGGAGCGCTGGCTTTCATAAATGTTCTAGTCCCTTTCGCCGACATGTGGGACATCAAGCAACCGGGTCCACGTGCCATACCGAAATAACAGTGCAGAGCAACAGGGGTGAAGCACCCCAGTCATGGTGTCGGCGTAGTAATGAGCAATGAGGTATCAAATCACAAAGCTGCACCTTTCCCGTAGTTAAGTTGGAGGGACGAAGTAATAATGCAAAAAAAAGAAGTTGGAGGGACGAAGCAACCATCATTTCACTTGTTGCTGAATCCGCTTCTCCCTCATCTTCTTCAAGTTAACCACGTGTTTCTTCTGCCGTTGTTCTGCCTCATGCGGGACGCGGATCGGCTTGGTAAAGCACTGACACGTGGGACCGCATGTTAGCAAACCGCCAGGCCAACGTCCTATAAAAATAAGAAACCTCCCCTGCCATCCGCGCGGAAAAATCACCTCCTTTTTACTAATCTTGATACTATAATTTTTTAGATCAATATAATCGAGATTTGTATAGATAGCACACAGGAGCAAAACCAAGTGGTACGGTTAAGGGCATCCACAATGTGTAGCCAAATGTGAAAATATCTTTTCGCATCGATGGGAACCTTTGTGGATGGTCCTGCCAAAGCCAAAAAGATGG
This sequence comes from Triticum aestivum, assembly GCF_018294505.1. Lineage (NCBI taxonomy): Eukaryota > Viridiplantae > Streptophyta > Magnoliopsida > Poales > Poaceae > Triticum > Triticum aestivum. The sequence goes on from NC_057814.1 coordinate 336,348,211, forward strand.
AACCGAAGCTCCCTAGTCGATTGATTGAAGGAATTTAAAAATGTAACCTCTCTTCTCTTTCTCCCGTGCTTGGACGCATGTACAGTATAGAGCACAGTGTCTACTCCCATGTCCCTTCTATCACAAATCACAAAGCAGTGATGCGTCAAATCACAAAGCACGGACGAAGCAATCATCATTTCACTCTTCGCTGACTCCGCTTCTCCATCATCTTCTTTGAGAAACCACCTTACCGCACTAAGCTAGACGGACGACGCTATTGTGTAGTACTAGTACATTTACGCGTCCTTTGGTCCAACGGATTTCCTGGATGCAAATAAGGCGGTTGTCTCAGCTTGCAGGCGGCACTTGCAAACGACTTACTGTGGTCTCCCTCAATGGTGTTCTCCGTTGAACGCACTTCGCCAAACAACAATGTTCGAGATATCATCGACGTCACCGCAATGGGGAAGGAAGTCAAATAGTTGCTACCTCCATTTTTTGTACACAAGGCCAGTATCAAAATTACAATTTGCAGAACGCCACTAACACTAATCGAGGCAAAATTGATGGGTTTTGCCTCGTACTAGCAACCAAGGACATTAATATACCCTTGCGTGCATGCGGAAGTGAGAAGGTTGGTTTGCATGGCGCTGCATTAATCAAGCGATGAGGAGTGAGATGGTTAGCTCTTTGGGCGTTGGAGAAAAAATACGCATTAATTGACACGTCAAAGGAGGATTTGTATCGATCAATCCCGCGAAGGAAAACCCCGCCTTTCTTTTTTAACATAAGTAGAACTCCTACGTACGTACTTGTATCCTGTTTGGGTCATGGCCTTGCATTGCCATACTTCGCCACACATTTTTGCCAAGCTTGCCTAAAGTTTTCAAAATGAAAAGGAGGTACACTTGCGCACGGCTGTCGCGGTCGCACCACACCTTCACACAGTCGCTCCTGCACGCCGCAAACCCAACCAAGGGAATGCACCCTCACTGACACGTGCTACCGCATGTGATCAAACCAAACTCAGCCATCCTACCGCTGACACATAATATTCGTTCATACAGTATGTTTATCCAACCGCATGTTGGGGAAGATCCGTACGGCCCGTGCGGTGATTTGTTGGGGAAGAAGAAGAGGTGAGGAAGAAGAAGGGTTAGGAGACGTAGGATATTCATCCAACCGGCTGAAATGGTCGACTGACCCAAATGATGAAAGTCAGGCGACTTGCATAAATATATGTTTTTACACAGCAAAAGATCCCTAAAAACAATAACATAAAGAAAAACTATCACTGCTCACGGAACGAGACGGCCACGTCATCTTTGGCTGCCGGCGTGAACCAACCGTAGCTGTCGATGTGTGTCTCCGCACTGTGGTTCTCCTCGGCCTCTAGCTACTCGTTCACGCGGAGCGTGCAGGCGTTCTACACTGACGCGAGCACCACCCGGTTCAAGTCCAGGACATTTGGATCCGCCTGCATGAGGGCCTCAATGGCAGTGGCATCCGCGCGCTCCGTGTTGAGTGGAGCCTCTGATACCCGGTTCAAGCCCAGGACGTCCGGTTCCGCCTGCAGGAGGGCCTCGATGGCAGCGGCATCTGTGCGCTCCACATCAAGTTGAGCCTCCGCCACCCGGTTCACATCCACGACATCCGGTTCCCCCTGTAGGAGGGCCTCGATGGCAGCGGCATCCACTCGCTCTGTATCGAGTTGAGCCTTCGCCTTCTGGTCCTCCTTTAGGATAGCCAGGTTGAACCGCTGGTCTGACGGCACCATGGGGGACCCGGACGCCTGCACGAAGTCGACGTCCATCATCTCATACGCATCAGGGGCCTTCTGTGCCATGACCTCCGCCATGAACATTGGATCGGCTTCCTCGTCCTCGGAGCTTGGCTCCAGAGAACTCGGGGATTGGCCCGCCGCAAAGCGAGCTTGCGAACGGAGGTCTGTGGTGCCGACCACCGCCGCGATTTCTGCGCGGTGCTCCGCCATCAGCATCTTGTAGTACGTGATCTTGTGGCGCACCATGGCTTTCCGGCAAACTAGGGGACGCTTGATGCGGGCTAGGGGATCTAAAGGTGGGGGTATGGGCTGGAGAGGAGGTGTGGTTTTGGGGCAGTGGTGACCGGCCAACAATTAGCTGGCGTAGGCCGAGCAGCGAAGGTTCTGGTGTGAATAGTGGTTCCGGTGACGACCATCCAATCGGTTTTGACTGCACATCGCTCTTGTCGCATTCGCGTTGCACCCCGGCACGCTGGACCCTCCACGTAGCTCACCGAATGGAACGCGCTTCGTCTTGCATTTTCGCTCACTTGTGGGATCGCGGTTCAGAGAAAACTGACATGCCTCCCCCTCCATCGCCCGCGTCATTTATACTACTACTCAAAGAGAGAGAGGTCGGCCAAGTGTTACTAGTACTCCCTCTGTTTTATGCGGAGTAAATAAAAACAGAGGGAGTATACTACTAGTAGTATGAGCACTGCATACTCTACTGCAGATGTTGTCAGTACTCCACTAGTACTATTGGACAAGGAGCTTAAAAAGTTAATATTGGACTGGCTATACGTGGCGAAATCCTAGTAGGAAGAGCATGCGCAAGAACAAGCACATTCACGTGTTTGAAAACAAATTGGAAACCATCTTTGTTTGAATACAAATCTAGGAGTATGTATGAATCTAACAATATTGATTAGCTGTTTTTGAATGTTGATACTTTTTTCTGTAAGTTTCATCAAAGTAGAGATACTTTGACTACACATAAAACTTATATATAAACTAGAAAGGATCGGAGGGAGTATATTGTACGTTCAAAAGTGAAACGAACATTGAATACCCTTTATATATGATGTGCTGATACTATGATCACCGGTTCAAAATTTTGAATCCGCCTTAGGTATCACACATGCACCCAATCGTTCTCTGTCTGTTCCATCTCGGGGTCTGGAGATCGATTGAAATAGGACTAGGGTGGGTACAGTACGTTCGTTTCACTTTTGAACATACAATATACTCCCTCCGATCCCCATAGACCCCCCGGGTCATTTCTATCATAGCAACACACCAAACCTTTATCTCCTTGCACGACACGCACTTGATCTCTCAACATCAATCGATCTTGTCAAGATGTGTCGGGGCATGAACCGAATGGGATGTCAAAACTAAGATGGGAAGCGACACGTAGTGGAGGCAAAGTGAAACTTTAAATGAACCGTTTGTCCGTATGCATGTCAAACAAATTACAACATTGGAAATACAAGCATGGTCTAGGCCTGTGACGCCCCGAGACCGATGCGCCAGATGTCTTCCAGTTATTCGCCATCATTGCCATGTCATTCGTTTGTGTGTTGCATCTTGCCATGTCATCATGTGCATTTCATTTGCATGTTTTTTTTAACTTTCATCCGTCCGGGTCTCCCAGTTGTCTCCGTCGTCCGTTCTGAGTCCAACCACACCTGCACGCGCCCGTGGCACCTCCGAAATATTATTTTATAAGTGGTGTAAAAACGTTCTCGGAATAGGTTGTAAGTTCGCATGCGGTCTTGCTTTATTATAGGTAGACCGCCTGCCAAATTTTGTCGCATTCGGAGTCCGTTTGATAGCCCAACCGTTAAACATATAGTAGCAATATAGTCGGTCATACGTCGGACATTTTCGGTATCCGAAAACTGTTGCCGGGCCTCTCTCTCCCTCTCTCTTCTCTTCTCTCACCCAACCCCTTCTACGCAGCCCACAACCAGTCCACTAACATCCCCCTCGATCGGATCCGTCGGATCGCGGTCGGAGGGCTCCGAAAGCCCCAAAACCCCCAAAACCCCTCCTAACCCACAAACCCTAGCCCCTACCCTATTTAAACACCCTCCCATGTCAGTTTTGGGCATCCCTAGCCCCTCCACCTACCTCTTGCCGCCCCCTCCTCCAAATCCGCGTGGCTCCAGCACTTGTCCGCCACTTGGCGCCGTCCCAGCGGGCAACTGCCACCACCGCTGCCGCTCCCGACCAACTGGAGCGCGCCACATCGCCGCCCCATGCCCTGGCCTCCTACCACTGTGTCCCGAGCCCGCCGCAGCCCAGATCCAGCCCGCCCGGGCCCGGACCGCGCCGCCGCCGCACGACCCCGTGCACTCCGCGTGATCCCAAGACAGGGGCCCCGAGCCCCTTCGACCCTGCCGCCTCACCACGACTCCGTCGCCCCTCATCGCCGGCCGGCGAGCCGACGCCACGGACCACCAGGCCCGCTCCGCCTCGTCCCTCGCCGTGCGCCCTCGTCGCCGTCCGGACACCGGCCGGAGCGCCCCCCGCCGCCGCCGTGCCCGAGCTTCCCGCGCCGCCGCCTTGGACCTCGCCCCATCCAGCAGCTCCCCGGCCCAGCAACGCCGGCCTGCTGCCTCCTCATCAAGCTGGGCCGAGGCCCATGGTGAGATGCCCGTTAAGCCCCGCCCGTGCGTAGTTGCTGCTGTCGTTCTTGTTTTTCGTTTGTCTTCATCCGTAGGCGGATGCCGATCTTCTGTATGATGTTTGCTATGTATTGATGTATTCTTGTGGAATTTGTATGCCTTGTATGTATCCCCAACTATTATGTAATGGTACGATGTAATGATATCCACCTTGCAAAAGCGTCTTCAATATGCGGATCTACCCTTGGTGGGACCTTCGAGTTCCTCTCGGATAGGATCGCATATTGGGCGTGACAAGGCCCACATGCGAATGATACCCGGTGGAATGTTCAAATGAGGCATGCGGGAGGATGGACTCGACTGGAGGGTGGCATGATTGATGGAGAGGAATGAGAAATAAGCAACGCCACTTGATTATACTTGAAGGGCTCAAATAAACAATAAGTTGTCTTGTTTTCCCTTCCGTCTTGGTCACAGAGTAAGATACTCCCTCCATTTTTATTTACTCTGCATATTAGGTTTGACTGAAGTCAAACTTCATAAAATTTGACCAAATTTTAGAAAAAATATGAACATTTACATTAGCAAATCTATATGATGTAAAAGTATATTCAATATTGAATCTAAAGGTATTGATTTGTTATTGATTTCTGTCTATAAACTTTGTCAAAGTTTAGAAAGTTTGACTTTGAGCAAAGCTAAAATGCGGAGTAAATAAAAACTCAGGGAGTACGCAGGGACTAGTAAAGTTACTACTGCCGGAACTTGGTAAGTTGGACCCCTAAATGTGGGCACGGACCGAGCACACCTCAATTATTCCTTCAAACAGTCGGACACCTACATTAGCACACCATCCAGCTACTTAATCAAGTTTTACACTTCACTAGTCGAAAAGGAAAAGGGTGGTATCGTACCTGAAACCACTATTATTTTATTGTGTTCCGAATCCCATACACGTGTTGTACTACAGATGGAGTCCTACCGGACTACGGCATGCCAACCGTGCTAGACATAGCATGACTACAACTCTGTTTCTTGTCCACCAAGAAAGAGAGTTGTTTGCCCCTTTATATAGTACCAGCTAGTCATAGAATAGATGAGAGAGAGAGAGATCCACCAGTTTAGCATGTAGAGGGTATGTCCTCTCGTGTAATGTAATACTCCTCCCAATTATAGTGATACGCTGCCGTGCGATCCGTGGTTTTTTCGCGTAAGGGGTTTTCACGTAAAAATCTGTATCTCGCATGTCTCGTTTTATCTAACAAGTGGTATGCAGAGCTAAGTTTCAGATACAAGATTTGAGACGAGGATTAGGGTTACGTGCGCCACCGCGCGCGTACGGATGATCCGTCGAATCCGACTGGAGATTGATTTTCTGCTACTGCAGCCGCACGTAGCCGACTCTGAGACGAGGTCTTCTGCACGAGGCGATTTATCTGCGCGATCCGTCCAATCGCAAAGTTCGTCGAGTTGCTGCCGCTGCAGCTCTTTCTCCGTGTACCGTGCGGTTCAAGTACCGAGGCAGCAGGGACGAGATCGCTGTTGCTCTTTCTCCGTATACCAGTAGTTCGTCCTTTGTTTGCCACGTCCATTGTTGGATACTACTAGGTGCTATTTATCCTATTCCGTTTGATCCGCACATTAAATTCTGCCAAGGAATTTTTCTTTGGCTTGTACTACTTGTGTTCATCGATTTACTACCGTTCTGCTGCTGGATCATGACACAAAGTTTGCCCTATGGCAAAGTCGAGATGCGAGCTGTTGGCGCAAGCCGATTATCAGGATGCACTCAGTTTTTCTTCAAGGTGGACTTTCGGGGATTATGGCCCATCCGGATAATGGATGCAATATTGCTGCAGTTATTTGAAGAACACAATTCAGTTATCAAGAAAAAAAGGGTATGGAGGAGGTAATTATTAAGCCCGTTGGTAGCCAGCATATACTCTATTCTCTCCGTAGTTTTTTGCTGTTATGCATGTGATGGTTTTGTTTTGATATTCATGTTCGTGATGAGAATCAGTTGAGGTGCAAGAAGGAGATTGATTTGTTTCTGCTAGATACTACAACATTTAGCGCTATTAAGTTTCAAGTGCAATTCAGTTGTCTTTGTTCTTTCAAGAGGGGTCTATTGCAGAGTTGAAACTCTGTTGCATGTTAAGATGGTTCCTTCATCCGACAGTTGTTCTACAAGGACAGTTTATGACCATGTCATGGATATTTCATTAACCACTACAAGTCGGCAGTTTTTGGGTGCACGCGATGTTATCCGTACCATATGCTCATGCATGAGTATTGTTTGCCGAGGTTTGTGCTTTCTGTTTTGAAGCATGTTCAGATTCCATGAGATGAGTTCTTCACAATGCGATGTGCACCAGGATGTTGCACTATGAGCTATGCGCTCGTTCAGGCACCACAAGAGATATGATGAATTATGTCATTTGATGATTGAGCAGTTTCAGTTTTTGAGGTCAGTGGCACAGACTCAGACTTTTATTGGGAGACCAAGTTTTGTTAGTCTGCATTGTTTATAGTTGTGCTATTTTCTGGACGACCTACTGATTGATTTGCTCAATATGACTTCATGAGAAGTTTATTAGTCCTATGGACGTTTCCAGGCACAAGGTTTACTTGTCATGACTTTAATTGAGGAGTTGATGCTATCTATGATTATTGTAAGGGATTTTCGTCTAAAGGTGGAGCATTATTTTATTGTGTTCCGAATCCCACACAAGTGTTGTACTACAGATGGAGTCCTACCGGACTACGGCATGCCAACCTTGCTAGACATAGCATGACTACAACTCTGTTTCGTGTCCACCAAGAAAGAGAGTTGTTTGCCCCTTTATATAGTACTAGCTAATCATAGAATAGATGAGAGAGAGAGCTCCACCAGATTAGCATGTAGAGGGTATGTCCTCTCGTGTAATGTAATAATCCTCCCAATTATAGTGATACCCTGACGTGCGTTCCGTGGTTTTTTCCCGTAAGGGTTTTTCACGTAAAAATCTGTGTCTCTTGTGTCTCGTTTTATCTAACAACCACCACACTTGGGGCTAGGGTAACAACTTGGTACGGTACCACATTTGAACCACGGCACAAAAACCACCTGTTCTGTGCCTAATGCGCAACGCGGAGCACTGACGCTCGAATTTGGCCGGGAAAACAGGGAAACCGACATGTGGGGCACACCTGTCAGGATGACGTGGCACAGACTAATCCAATGGAGGAGCTGGCCCATGACCTCCTCGCCACCGGCAACCGTTTATGTGGGTCATGGGGGCCAGCAATGTGGCGCAGCTCCTGCACCGCCTCTAGACACAGCGACCGCGGTGAGCGACATGCTCATCGTTATTGGACACGGTCGGCTTCAGGGTGCCGAGGGTGGCGTTAGCGTTGTGGCACGACCAGCAGATCAACACCCGGCTCGTCGAGAATGCACGGGGCGCTGAAGTGCGCGCGCGCCAAGACGCGTCCGCGGAGTGTTCTAGTGCGGCCAACTGCATCCCTAGGACCTGAGACCATGTCGGGTCGTCTTGCTTTTTCAATGACATGTGGGGATCACATGTGAGCAATGGGCATCTCCAACATTACCACAACCACAGCTGACTACCCTAGCACACCAAAAACCCTCGTCCCTCGCGCCGTCACGCGGTGCGTTCCTAGCCGGCGCCAGCTGCCCGCATTCATGCCGTTTGTCCGTATGCCGTCATTAAGAGGCTCGGTGCGTAAGGAACCAACTCCGGCGACTTAATGACGCACCCGGACGCTTGGACTCACTGGAATGAGCTACTTAAAGCGGCAACACCCAGCTAAACTCCACAGCATATCGCATCCTCCTGCTACCTGGCACCACATCTGCCATGATAGCGAGCGCGAACGCTTTGCGAGCGAGCTTGTCTTCGGGGATGAAGCTCGAGGTCGCTGCCCTCGCTCAAGTCGCCGCTCGCAACGTAATAGCGGCGTAGCCGGATGCGGATGCAACCACACAAGCGGTGGCCACGCTGGCGGCCGACGACGGGAGCACCGTCAGCCACGCGTCCTACTTGTCGCCGTCAACGGTCGGTGGCGCATGTGGCAGGTGAAGCGACGGATCGTCCACGTCCATCATCATCGACCTCACGTCCACCAGCACTGCCGAGGTCGGGGACTCCTCCGAGGATGAGCAGGGCATGGGAGGCGGTAGAGCATGGTGTGCCAACTAGCTCGTCCGTCTCCCGTGTTCTACTCTTCCTCGCCGGAGACTGCATCTTCACGGGTCTTGAACCCAGCCCCCGTACATGGAGATCGCAGATGGAGGACGTCGTTCGCCGCTGTAGAATAGGTTTAGGGTCGGGTTTGTTTTATTTTTATGTCCTATAAAAGTTCGAAATGTAACGAAAATCTGTCGTGTTTGCATGAATCTCGTCCAGTGTATATGAACTTCCACAATAATAGTAAGATATATTGTAGGAGTATGAAAATATAGGGAATGATGATTCCTTTTTGTGCGTATAAACTTAGAAGGTTTGACCCGAGACAAAGCTAACATGCGAAGTAAATAAACACATAGGGTCTACATACACATTTTATCTTAGGCACTCCAATAGTGTGTCCACTACACATTCACGCATTTCACATCATCCTACATCTACGGGAACCTACGAAAGGGTTAACGTAAATTGCCTCTCCCCCCCTGATTTTCATGGTGGTGGGCCCCTCCCTCCCCCCAATCTCCAATCAACAACCCACACGTTTCACATTACGTTAATTATGTAACCTAATAGAGGCAAAGGTGTCCCGTCTTTAGATGAGATGGTGGCTGTCGTTTTGGAGAAAGTCGACTTTGATGATCCGACTACGAACGTGTGAGGACGTCGTGCCTTAGCAATCGCTAAACCAACTCCGAGAGATTATTCACCACGCCGGAGCACGATCAACCTGACCATGAAGGTCTGTTTCCTGCAGGCAAACGAAGAACAAGCAAGAAACTAAGATTGCAATCTGGATATTGTGAATATAAGAGGAAATCTTTATTGATCAAAGGTGGGGTTCTGTGACGCCTTTGTCTGGTCGTTGAACACAAACGAAGTACGCGAAGTTGCAGCTATGGAGAACTTTAATCTAAACAAAACCCGAAGTCTAAACGACGCCCTAAGGCCTGTATATATGGAGGAATGGGGGGGAATTTCGTGGCCCTTGTGGGAGGGGTCCGAATCCAACCCTAACTCTTGTTTCCCCACACATACGGACTCTAAAAACATCCTATACTTAAGTATTTCGAAATTACATGGGCCTGGCCCAATAATAAGGTGATGCCGCACCTAGAATAGCCTCTGGACGAAGTTTATGAAGTGGCATCTTGTATATTTCGTCCAAGGCTTCATGCGCTCCTTATGGTGGCTTCAAAGTCCTGAAATCATCACTTGTAACTCCGTTCTTGTTCCCCTTGCGCATGCCATCATCTCCAGGCTTGGTCTTGCTCCAACGTTCATCCCTCTTATCCATGCTAGGCCCTTCATTTGTAAGCAAAACAAATGTATCCAATTTAGGCAGCATCATATTCTCATGAACATTAGAATCTTTACCAAGAAACGAAAGTACCTGGTAATTCAATTGGCGTGCGCGAGCTCTAGTAATTGGTCCAGTATGTATAGCAGCAGGTGTTGTGGGTGTAACAATGGTATTGATGTCCTCGTCATCCTCCCCTTCTTGAAATGAAGTCGTCCTCGACAGAAGCTCATCTTCCTCACCCAAATAAGGCTTCAAATCTGCAATGTTAAAAGTGGGACTAACCCCAAAATCTGCAGGCAGCTCAAGTTTATATGCATTATCATTTATTTTCTCTAACACCTTAAAAGGACCATCAGCACGTGGCATTAGCTTTGATTTGCGCCAGTTAGGAAACCTATCCTTACGCAAATGTAACCAAACAAGATCTCCAGGTGCAAAGACAACATGTTTTCTACCCTTATCTCCAGCAAGTTTATATTTAGCATTCATACGCTCAATGTTTTCCTTACTTAACTCATGCATTTTTAAGATCAATTCAGCACGTTGTTTAGCATGAAAATTAACCTTCTCCGAAGATGGAAGAGGTAACATATCAATGGGTGCACGAGGTAGGAAACCATACACAATTTCAAAAGGGCACATCTTAGTAGTAGAATGCAACAAACGATTATAAGCAAATTCAATATGAGGCAAGCATTCTTCCCACATTTTCTTATTATTCTTCAAAACAGCCCTAAGCATAGTAGACAAAGTTCTATTGACTACTTCAGTTTGACCATCAATTTGGGGGTGACAAGTAGTACTAAAATGCAGTTTAGTCCCCAACTTAGCCCATAAACATCTCCAAAAGTGGCTAAGAAATTAAGTATCACGATCTGAAACAATAGTATTTGGCACACCATGCAAGCGAATAATTTCACGAAAGAACAAATCAGCAACATTAACAGCATCATCGCTTTTATGACATGGTATAAAGTGTGCCATTTTCGAGAACCTATCCACGACAACAAATATGCTATCCCTGCCCTTCTTTGTTCGAGGTAAACCTAAAACAAAGTCCATAGATATATCCTCCCACGGAATAGTAGGTACGGGTAAAGGCATATATAAACCATGAGGATTGAGTCGTGACTTAGCTTTTTGACATGTAGTGCTGCGAGCAACAAAACGCTCAACATCCTGTCTCATCTTTGGCCAAAAGAAATGTGTAGCAAGTACGTCCTCCATCTTCTTCAAGCCAAAGTGTCCCATTAATCCTCCTCCATGCGCCTCCTGCAACAAAAAAAGAAGAACAGAGCTAGCTGGAATGCATAGCTTGTTAGCACGGAACACAAAGCCATTATTAATAACGAACTTGTTCCATGTTCTTCCTTCTTTACAATTCTGCATTACATCTTTAAAATCAGCATCATGCACATATTGATCTTTGATGGTCTCCAAACCAAATATTTTGAAGTCAAGTTGTGAAAGCATAGTATAGCGACGAGACAATGCATCAGCAATAACATTTTCTTTACCCTTCTTGTGTTTAATGACATAAGGGAAAGTCTCAATGAATTCAACCCATTTAGCATGTCTACGATTCAGTTTTGCTTGACTTTTAATGTGTTTCAAAGATTCATGATCAGAATGTACAACAAATTCTTTGGGCCATAAATAATGTTGCCATGTCTCTAAAGTCCGAACAAGAGCATATAATTCTTTATCATAAGTAGAATAATTCAGACTAGGCCCACTCAATTTTTCAGAAAAATATGCAACAGGTTTGCCATCTTGTAATAACACACCTCCTAATCCAATTCCACAAGCATCACATTCAAGCTCAAAAGTCTTATTAAAATCAGGAAGTTGGAGTAAAGGAGCATGTGTTTAACTTATCTTTTAATAACGTGAAGGCTTCTTCCTGTGTGGTACCCAAACAAAAGGCACATCCTTCTTTGTAAGCTCGTTGAGAGGTGCAGCAATGGTGCTGAAATCTCTCACAAAACACCTATAGAATCCAGCGAGGCTGTAACATCCCAAATTTTCAATTTGGTATGTTATACATAGATCATCATTGCATATCATGTTTTATTGCATTTTGACAAATCCTCGATAAATCCTAAGCAACTCAAGGACCCTCAGAGAGAGTTGGGGATTTTCTCAAATTTTCATATTTGATTTTCATCAAATAATAAGACGAGGATTTTGGTTTTAATTATTTTTCTCTCCGGAAAAATATTTCACTTTAAAATAAATCGAGAGGAGAAAACATGACTTCTCCAAAACAATTGAAATACTGGAGGAAAAATGTTAAAATCATTATTTGGAATTTATTTGCAATTTTTATTGCATTAAAAATATTGCATGTTTTCAAAATATTTATTTTGATTTAAGAAAAATGTTCACCCTATTCTAGATTTTCTAACTAGACGGGAAAAAATTTATTTCATATTTTTTCGATTTTTATTTATTTTTCTATGTATTATTTTCCGCGGAACTTATTTAAAAAAAAAAAGCGCGACGCCCGACCGGGCCGAAGCCCAGCCGAGCGCCGGCCCGCCTCGCGCCTCTCCTCTTCCCGCACGACGCCGAGCCGCCGCC
>NC_057814.1:336361293-336369363 GCF_018294505.1 Triticum aestivum
GCCGAGCCCGCGCCCGAGCCCGGAGCCCCGCCGGAGCCCCTCGCCGGAGTAGCCCGATGAGGTACTGCCCGATGCCCATTGACCTTTGCCGGTTTTCGTTTAAAAAAAATGAAACCCTTCGTTTAAAAAACCCTAGATCGTTTTTTTTTCGGTTTTATTATTTTGCGAGCATTCACCGAACCGTCCGTTTTAACGAACGCGTTCGTCGGTTTTTCTCTGATAACGAACGTCCGTTATTTAACCGTTCGACCGTTTTTCTTTTTCGTCGGATTTTTCTCGTTATTTTCTCAGATTCGATTTCTGATCAAATCTTCGATTCTGTTTAACTTCTCGCTCGTTTATCGGAATCAGGAGATTCAAGTGCCTAGAGTTTCGTCTCGAAATTCTCTTTCCGTTTAATCTACCCAAACAAGTTTTTGTTACAGTAAAATTTGACCTAGATCCAGATTAGCAAACGAAGTTTCTTTCTTTCGCCGTTTGACTTTCGTTGCTTCTTTCGAGTTGATTCTTTTTGCAAACCGGAGTTCTTAAGTTGAACTTTCTGGTTGGTTCTTTCATTCGAGTTTTACCTGTGCATTAGATGAGTACTGATTGTACGCTTGTTTGTTTGCGATAGAGTACCCGGAGTGTGCCGCTTGTTACTTCGACTCGCTAGGTTTTGCGGATCATCAGCAAGGCAAGTAACACTTTGATCATACCCCGTTCATACCCAGTTTTTATTGCATTAGATCTATTTCCTCAAACACTTGCATGATTAGGATCTAATTAAACTGTGGGTATTGGGAAGTAGTTGAGGTAGTACCTATTACCTGTTTCATATATCAAACCCTTGGGAGTTACTTCTACGTTGCTTTTATTATTGCCATGCTATGCTCGTAGACGTGGATTTGGGTTTGAGTGATATTCATGACAGATGTGAGATGTTTATTAATGGTTCAACTTAAGGTGGCAACTAAAACTCACATCTGGGTGGATTGAGGCACCTGGAGAACCCAGTGTTGTCTGTATGCATAAGGTCCGCCACCCAGGCTCAAAGGGATCATAAGATTATTCATGCTAGAAACTTCCGTGTGCAGCCACAAGCTATTATGGGCTCTAGCATAGCTGAGTAGGTTACAGGATCTCTTGAAGAGGTGGACTAGCAGATGTAGGGGAAAGTAGGTGTACCGGTCCATCCGGAGTAAAGAGTGATTGTTTCTGAAAGACTGTGTCTCGGTCATCCGTTTCTCAAACATCATGTAGTGCGAGAATCAAGCGGAGGCGATCGAGTCTTGTGGGGAAAAGTGCGCAAACCTCTGCAGAGTGTACAAACTAATCATGGTTAGCCGTGTCCCCGGTTATGGACAAATTGAGTATCTAGTACCTGGATTATCATTTGAATCTCATCACCGTGATACTTATAATTAATTTTGTTGGGTTAAAGATGATACTTAAATGGGATTGAGTTGGAGGTACCTTCTCAATGTTTCAACCACCATGATAGTTAAATAAAATTTATTCCTTTGAAGTAGGATAAAATTGGCTTTTCGCAAAACTGTAACCATAGAGCTTTCCACCAGCCATATATGCATGTAGTATAGCATTATTGTTGTTCATTACTCTCTATGTGTTACTTTGCCAGCATATTCTATGTGCTGACCCGTTTTCGGGCTGCAACGTTTCATGTTGCAGACTTTTCAGACGACGAGTAAGGTGCTTTAGGTCGTGGTCTTATACTCAGTGATGCCGCTGGAGTGATGGACTCACTTATCTTCCAAGTCTTCCACTGTTATCGTTTTAGATGGCCTTAAGCCATGTTTATCATACTTAAACTCTTTGGAGTTATTCGATGTAATAAGTGTGTGATTGCTACTCTGTTATAAATCCTCCATTTGTACTGTGCGTGTCAGCATTACTGATCCAGGGATGACACTGGTGCACAGCAGCACAGGCCATTTGAGGTCTGGTCGCTACAAAGTTGGTATCAGAGCACACGCTGACTGTAGGACACGACCACTAAGATTAAGCCCTAGAAAACTTCTCTCTTCTCATTTCTGACCCCTCTCCACTTTCTACTCTTTTAGGAATGGCGAATGCAAGGAGCAAGTTCATGCAACCAGATGAAGACACGCCGTTTGGTCGACACTTGAAGGAAGTCACCAAGTACTTGAACATAGGAATACCAAGCATCACCGGAACCTACAATGCCACTTTAACTGAAGAGGAGAGCTGGAAGATTCAAGTTATCATTCCAGGAAGGATGTTTAGTGCCATGAGATTGGTTTTCGAAGCACCAACTTGGAGTTTAGGGAAGAGCATGGCCGCACACATCGCCATGGGACGCATTGGAGAAGTCTATCACCAGGAGCTTAAGGATACAATTTACCAGATTTGTGGACGTCGAGACGCGCAATGGGAGATGATCAAGACCAAGAAGGATGGATCAATTGCAGCTTTCATCCAGGAGCAGAACCAACATATTCGACGCCAGGAGAACCAGATGTGCACGGACAAGGAAGAACTGAAGAAGGCATTAACGAAGATCAAGGAACTCCAAGAAGAACTCAAGGCTACACGCGAAGATTACTTGGAGGAAATCAACGCACTAGTAGGGAAGATTGACGACCTGGAGAATAAGATTGGAGCATTCGTTGGAAATCCAGTGCCAAAAGCAGAAGTCGATGAATGCACTTGTCCGGATAACTACATCATCATCGACGACACCGACTCGGAACCAAGTGAAGACGACTGGATTGATGAAGCTGGAGCAGACATCATGGAGTCTTCAACGGATCAGAATTTCTAGTAGACCACCATATCAGTAGTAGTTTTCCCCCATTTAATAGTATAGTTCAAGCACTTTGTAACGCTAGTTAGATCGATTGTTTTGCCTTGTTTGGATTGATTGAGTGATATTGATTGAATTTTTCTCATGAGCATATGGGTAGTGTTTTCTCTCTAGACCTCATTCTATTCTTAACTCTCATCTTTTCTAAACCTATTAGATGCCTCCGAGACGCGACACCGGATTTGTTTTCCCGCCAGAGATCACACAGTTGATTCAGCAACAGAATGCCCTGATGCAAGTGTTAGTGCAGAACCAAGGCAACAACAACAACAACCCACCGCCACCACCACCTGTTGATCACTTAGCCCGCTTCTTAAGGCTAAACCCGCCGGTGTTTTCCAGTAGCACCGAGCCGATTGTTGCAGATGATTGGCTCCGCAAAGTTGGAAGGGAGTTGACCACTGCAGGATGCACAGATGCGGAAAGAGTGCGTTTTGCCGCACATCAGCTTGATGGACCCGCAGCATCATGGTGGGAGAATTATACAGCCACACACCCTATTGACACTGTCGCATGGGACCAGTTTCAGCAAGCTTTCCGTACAGCTCATGTTTCAGCAGGAGCTATGGCTATGAAGAAGCGTGAGTTTCGTAACCTACGCCAAGGAGGACGCACCGTAGGCCAGTATGTGGAGGAATTCAGTAAGTTAGCATGTTATGCACCAGATGACGTTGCTACAGATGCTGCCAAGCAGGAGAAATTCTTGGAAGGACTGAATGATGAACTGATTATGAGGTTGATGGTAGCAACCTTCAACAACTACCAAGAGCTGGTAGATAGAGCTCTCATGATTGAAGGGAAGCAACAGCAGATTGAAAATCGTAAGAGGAAGTATGGACAAGGGAAGTACAATTCTGGAGCCCAGCAGAAGCCACGATTTACCCCGAAGCCGGGAGGACAGTTTCAGCATACCCATGGAGGAGGTAGTTCGCACAACCATAATGGCTCCAAGAATGGTAATGGGAATGGAGGAGGAAACGGACAGAACCGCACCAACCCATCTACCCCAACCAAGAGAGATCTAAGTCACATTACTTGTTTCAAGTGCCAGAAGACAGGACATTATGCTACTGATTGTCCCGAAGCCCAAAATGGAAATGGCAATGGAAGCTCTGGGAAGAAGCCGAACCCGTTCAACAAAGGACATGTGAACCACGTGAGCGTGGAGGAGGTTGAAGCTCAGCCTGATGCAGTAATAGGTAAGTTTTTGGTTAAGGCATTTACTGCATTTGTTCTTTTCGATACCGGTGCATCGCATTCATACATATCAAGGGGATTCGTAAACAAGTTTAAGATGTCCACCCAAGTTCTCAAAAGCCCTATGTTAGTAACCTCGCCAGGAGCAGAGTATATGGCCACCCAAGGATGTTTTCAGATACCGTTGGCCATTGGTAGGCATGTTTTCCCCTCAGACCTCATTGTTTTGGAATCACAAGGTTTGGATGTGATTTTGGGAATGGATTGGCTATCGTTGTATGGAGGAAACATCGATTGTGCCAGCAAGACGATTTTGCTTACCACCCCGGAAGGAAAAAGGATCAAGTATGTATCTCGACATATGCCGAAGAGGACTCAAGTGAATTCCTTGTCAGGAGTTGTACAGGAGGAAGTACCAGTGGTGAAGGATTATCCGGATGTATTTCCAGAAGAGTTGCCAGGCATGCCACCAGATAGAGACATTGAGTTTTTGATTGAACTTTTGCCAGGCACAGGGCCAATATCTAAGAGACCGTACAGGATGCCCGCAAAGGATTTGGAGGAAAAGATCAAGGAGTTACTGGATAAAGGATATATTCGCCCAAGTTCGTCACCTTGGGGATCACCAGTACTTCTAGTGGAGAAGAAAGATGGATCGCTGAGGATGGTTGTTGATTACCGAGGATTGAATGAAGTGACCATCAAGAACAAGTACCCACTGCCGATGATCAATGATTTGTTTGACCGCTTACAAGGAGCTAAAGTATTTTCCAAGATCAATTTACGATCAGGATACCATCAGTTAAAGATTCGAGAGCAGGATATACCCAAGACGGCATTTACCACCAGATATGGATTGTATGAGTATACAGTTATGTCATTTGGACTGACTAACGCACCTGCCTATTTCATGAACCTGATGAACAAAGTGTTTATGGAGTTTTTGGATAAGTTCTTCATGGTGTTCATTGATGATATTTTAATCTTTTCCAAGGATGAAGAAGAGCATGAGAAGCATTTATGATTGGTACTTGAGAAGCTCAGAGAACATCAGTTATATGCCAAGTTCAGCAAATGTGAGTTTTGGCTGAAGGAAGTTGGATTCCTTGGACATGTTATTTCTGGAGAAGGAATAGCAGTAGACCCTGCCAAGGTTGACACAGTGACAAGTTGGGAATCACCCACGACAGTTGGAGAAATCCGGAGTTTTCTTGGACTTGCAGGATATTACCGGAGATTCATCGAGAATTTCTCGAAGATTGCTAAGCCCATGACTGAGCTATTGAAGAAGGACACCAAATTCAATTGGACTGAGGAATGTGAAGATAGTTTCCAGGAGTTGAAGAAACGATTGGTTACATCACCAGTGTTGATTCTGCCCGATCAACGCAAGGACTATGAAGTTTATTGCGACGCTTCTCGTCGAGGACTTGGAGCAGTGCTTATGCAGGAAGGAAGAGTTGTGTCATATGCTTCACGACAACTTAAACCCCATGAGAAGAATTATGCTATGCATGATTTGGAATTAGCAGCCGTAGTGCATGCATTGAAAACATGGAGACATTTTCTCATCGGAAACCATTGTGAGGTGTATACGGATCACAAGAGTTTGAAGTACATTTTCACGCAGAAGGAGTTAAATCTCAGACAGAGAAGATGGTTGGAGCTCATTAAAGATTATGATATGAGATTGCATTATCACCCCAGAAAGGCTAACGTAGTAGCAGACGCGTTGAGCCGCAAGAGTCATGTCAACACCCTCATGACAGGAGAATTACCTCAGGAGATAGCCAAGGACCTTCGCGAGATATGTTTGGAAATAGTCCCAAGAGGCTATTTAGCGACATTGGAGATTCAGTCTACCTTGATGGAAAGAATCAGAGAAGCTCAGAAGTCAGACAAGGAGATTGAAGAGATAAAGGAGAAGACGAGCAAAGGAAAAACCAAGGGATTTCGTGAGGATGAGCACGATACCTTATGGTTCGAGGACCGTGTATATGTGCCAAATGATCCGGAGATCAGGAAGTTGATTTTGCAGGAAGCCCATGATTCACCGTACTCGATTCACCCAGGGAATACCAAGATGTATTTGGATTTGAAGAATACTTTCTGGTGGACCGGAATGAAGAAGGATATTGCGGAGTATGTAGCAGTTTGTGATGTATGTCAGAGAGTGAAGGCAGAGCATCAGAAGCCAGCAGGATTGCTACAGCCATTGCCGATACCCGAATGGAAGTGGGATAAAATAGGCATGGATTTTATCACCGGATTACCCAGGACTCGTTCAGGCTATGACTCGATATGGGTTGTAGTTGATCGATTGACGAAAGTGGCTCATTTCATTCCAGTGAAGACCACTTACACCAGTGTTAAGTTGGCAAAGATATACATGACCAGGATCGTATGTTTGCATGGAGTTCCAAGGACCATTGTATCAGGCAGAGGAACCCAATTTACCTCGAAATTTTGGAAGCAGTTACATGAAACATTGGGAACCAGGCTGGAATTCAGTACAGCTTTTCACCCGCAGACAGATGGACAGACCGAGAGAGTCAACCAGATTTTGGAGGACATGTTGAGAGCATGTGCACTAGATTATGGATCTAGTTGGGACGACAATTTGCCATATGCGGAGTTTTCATATAACAACAATTATCAAACCAGTTTGAAGATGGCCCCTTTCGAAGCCTTGTATGGAAGGAGGTGCAGAACACCGTTGTTATGGGACGAAGTTGGAGACCGTCAGTTGTTTGGACCAGATTTGATTAAGGAGTCTGAACAGAAAGTGAGGATGATTCGCGATAGGCTCAAGGTAGCCCAGTCCAGATAGAAGAGCTATGCCGATTCTAAACGAAAGGAGACAATTCACGAAATTGGAGACAGAGTGTATCTTCGAGTATCACCACTTCGTGGAGTGAAGCGCTTTGGAGTTAAAGGAAAGTTAGCGCCCCGTTTTATCGGACCATACAGAGTGTTGGAACGTATGGGAGAAGTTGCTTACAAGTTGGAATTGCCCGAAGGATTGTCTGGAGTACATGATGTATTTCACGTTTCGCAGTTAAAGAAGTGCCACGCAGAGATGGCTGAGATACCACTGGGAGATACTGTGCCACTGGAAGCGATTCAGTTGGAAAGTGATTTGACTTATGAGGAGAAACCAGTTAAGATTCTCGAGTATGCCAGCCGAGTTACCCGCAGCAAGGTTATCAAGTTTTGCAAAGTTCAGTGGAGTCACCACACGGAGGATGAAGCCACCTGGGAGCGAGAGGAAGATCTACGGAAAGACCACTCCCACCTGTTTTCTAGCCAACCCGAATCTCGAGGGCGAGATTCATCTTAAGGGGGGTAGGTTTGTAACATCCCAAATTTTCAATTTGGTATGTTATACATAGATCATCATTGCATATCATGTTTTATTGCATTTTGACAAATCCTTGATAAATCCTAAGCAACTCAAGGACCCTCGGAGAGAGTTGGGGATTTTCTCAAATTTTCATATTTTATTTTCATCAAATAATAAGACGAGGATTTTGGTTTTAATTATTTTTCTCTCCGGAAAAATATTTCACTTTAAAATAAAACACGAGGAGAAAACATGACTTCTCCAAAACAATTGAAATACTGGAGGAAAAATGTTAAAATCATTATTTGGAATTTATTTGGATTTTATTTGCAATTTTTATTGCATTAAAAATATTGCATGTTTTCAAAATATTTATTTTGATTTAGAAAAAATGTTCACCCTATTCTAGATTTTCGAACTAGACGGGGAAAATTTATTTCATAGTTTTCCAATTTTTATTTATTTTTCTACGTACTATTTTCCACGGAACTTATTTAAAAAAAAAGCGCGACGCCCGACCGGGCCGAAGCCCAGCCGAGCGCCGGCCCGCCTCGCGCCTCTCCTCTTCCCACACGGCGCCGAGCCGCCGCCGGAGTCCGCCCCGGCCGCCCCCTTCCCCAAGCTTCGGACCCCCCTCCTTAAATAGCCGCCCTCTCTCTCCCTCAACCCGCAAGCCACCGCCGCCGCCCTCACCGCCGAGCCC
>NC_057814.1:336369818-336377190 GCF_018294505.1 Triticum aestivum
GTAGCCCGACGAGGTACTGCCCGATGCCCGTTGAACTTTGCCGGTTTTCGTTTAAAAAAAAATAAAACCCTTCGTTTTAAAAAAAAACTCCTAGATCGGTTTTTTTTCGGTTTTATTATTTTGCGAGCGTTCACCGAACCGTCCGTTTTAACGAACGCGTTCGTCGGGTCTTCTCTGATAACGAACGTCCGTTATTTAACCGTTCGACCGTTTTTCTTTTTCGTCGGATTTTTCTCGTTATTTTCTCAGATTCGATTTCTCATCAAATCTTCGATTCTGTTTAACTTCTCGCTCGTTTATCGGAATCAGGCGATTCAAGCGCCTAGAGTTTCGTCTCGAAATTCTCTTTCTGTTTAATCTACTCAAACAAGTTTTTATTACAGTAAAATTTGACCTAGATCCAGATTAGCAAACAAAGTTTCTTTCTTTCGCCGTTTGACTTTCGTTGCTTCTTTCGAGTTGATTCTTTTTGCAAACCGGAGTTCTTAAGTTGAACTTTCTGGTTGGTTCTTTCATTCGAGTTTTACCTGTGCATTAGATGAGTACTGATTGTACGCTTGTTTGTTTGCGATAGAGTACCCGGAGTGTGCCGCTTGTTACTTCGACTCGCTAGGTTTTGCGGATCATCAGCAAGGCAAGTAACACTTTGATCATACCCTGTTCATACCCAGTTTTCATTGCATTAGATCTATTTCCTCAAACACTTGCATGATTAGGATCTAATTAAACTGTGGGTATTGGAAAGTAGTTGAGGTAGTACCTATTACCTGTTTCATATATCAAACCCTTGGGAGTTACTTCTACGTTGCTTTTATTATTGCCATGCTATGCTCGTAGACGTGGATTTGGGTTTGAGTGATATTCATGACAGATGTGAGATGTTTATTAATGGTTCAACTTAAGGTGGCAACTAAAACTCACATCTGGGTGGATTGAGGCACCTGGAGAACCCAGTGTTGTCTGTATGCATAAGGTCCGCCACCCAGGCTCAAAGGGATCATAAGATTATTCATGCTAGAAACTTCCGTGTGCAGCCACAAGCTATTATGGGCTCTAGCATAGCTGAGTAGGTAACAGGATCTCTTGAAGAGGTGGACTAGCAGATGTAGGGGAAAGTAGGTGTACCGGTCCATCCAGAGTAAAGAGTGATTGTTTCTGAAAGACTGTGTCTCGGTCATCCGTTTCTCAAACATCATGTAGTGCGAGAATCAAGCGGAGGCGATCGAGTCTTGTGGGGAAAAGTGCGCAAACCTCTGGAGAGTGTACAAACAATCATGGTTAGCCGTGTCCCCGGTTATGGACAACTTGAGTATCTAGTACCTGGATTATCATTTGAATCTCATCACCGTGATACTTATAATTAATTTTGTTGGGTTAAAGATGATACTTAAATGGGATTGAGTTGGAGGTACCTTCTCAATGTTTCAACCACCATGATAGTTAAATAAAATTTATTCCTTTGAAGTAGGATAAAATTGGCTTTTCGCAAAACTGTAACCATAGAGCTTTCCACCAGCCATATATGCATGTAGTATAGCATTATTGTTGTTCATTACTCTCTATGTGTTACTTTGCCAGCATATTCTATGTGCTGACCCGTTTTCGGGCTGCAACGTTTCATGTTGCAGACTTTTCAGACGACGAGTAAGGTGCTTTAGGTCGTGGTCTTATACTCAGTGATGCCGCTGGAGTGATGGACTCACTTATCTTCCAAGTCTTCCGCTGTTATCGTTTTAGATGGCCTTAAGCCATGTTTATCATACTTAAACTCTTCGGAGTTATTCGATGTAATAAGTGTGTGATTGCTACTCTGTTATAAATCCTCCATTTGTACTGTGCGTGTCAGCATTACTGATCCAGGGATGACACTGGTGCACAGCAGCACAGGCCATTTGAGGTCTGGTCGCTACAGAGGCCAAGAAAACTCCTCACTTCTGTGACCGTTTTGGGCTGCGGCCAACTCTCAATAGCTTCAATCTTGGCTTTATCAACTTCAATTCCCTGTGGAGTAACAACGTAGCCAAGAAAAGATACTCGGTCGGTGCAAAAGGTGCACTTCCCAAGGTTACCAAACAAACGTGCATCACGTAGAGCAATAAAAACAGCACGTAAATGTTCCAAATGTTCTTCCAAAGATTTGCTATAAATCAGTATATCATCAAAATAGACTACCACAAGTCGTCCAATGAAAGCACGTAACTAGGTGCATCAGTTAACCCAAAAGGCATGACTAACCACTCATATAAACCAAACTTAGTTTTAAATGATGTTTTCCATTCATCTCCCAATTTCATACGAATTTGATGGTATCCACTACACAAATCAACTTTGGAGAATATTGTAGAGCCACTCAATTCATCAAGCATATCATCTAGCCTAGGAATAGGATGACGATAATGAATAGTAATATTATTAATGCCTCTACAATCAACACACATACGCGATGTACCATCCTTTTTCGGCACTAAAATGATAGGAACAGCACAAGGACTAAGGGATTCGCGTATATAACCTTTGTCAAGCAACTATTGTACTTGACACATAATCTCCTTTGTCTCCTCTGGATTGGTACGGTATGGTGCGCGGTTGGGTAATGATGCACCGGGAATTAAGTCAATTTGATGCTCAATCCCTCGAATAGGTGGTAATCCCGATGGCACGTCTTGTGGAAAGACGTCAGCGAAGTACTGCAAAATGTTAGTGACAGCAGGAGGCAAAGAGGAATGCACGTCCTTGAATGAAAATAATGCCTCTTTGCACACAAAAGCATAGCAAGCAGATTTACTAAAATCTAGATCATCAATATCAGATTTGGTGGCAAGTAAACATGCACTTTTCAATTTAATTTCAGAAGCAACACTAGATGGTTTATTATTATGCTTCATTTGTTGCTCAAAATCTTTTTCCACAATCTGATTTTCACTCTTATTTTTCTCCTGTTTTGCTTTATTAGCTCTATTAATATGATCTTTCGAAATGGAATCAGGAGTCATAGGAAGCAAAGTAATATTTTTATCCTTATGAACAAGAGTATACTGATTGTTTCTACCATGGTGTACAGAATTTTTATCAAATTGCCATGGTGTACCAAGTAATAAGGAACATGCTTGCATAGGTACCACCTCACAATCAACATAATCAGCATATGTAGAGATACTGAAATGCACACGAACAGTACGTGTTACCTTAACCTTGCCGCTGTTGTTGAACCATTGGATGTAGTAAGGATGTGGATGTGGTCTTGTGGTGAGAGATAGCTTCTCCACCATCTCCATGCTAGCCAAGTTGTTGCAGCTCCCTCCATCTATGATGACGCGAATAGAACGTTCCTTCACAACTCCCTTTGTATGGAACAAATTATGCCTCTGATTTAGCTCACCTTGTGTAACCTGCACACTCAAAACACATTGAGCAACTAAACATTCATACCTGTCAGCATCTTCAGCAGCCATGTATTGCGTCTCATGATCAGAATCATCTCCACTGTGTTCTTCATGTGTAATAAGAGCCAAAGTGTCCTCATCATAGTCACTAGCGGACTCATACCCACCATCCTCGGTAGCAATCATCACACACTAAGATTTGCATTCTCTTGCATAATGACCTCTTCCCTTACAACGACGACAAATAATATCACTTGTGTGGCCTGTTGCTGCCATGGAAGAAGAAGAGCTCTGTGTAGGCCCGACAGGTGTGCTCTTGGTAGATAGTGGTGGTTGTGCCTGCTTTCTTGTATCACGGTTGGAGGTGGCACCTGATGGAGGTGATGGTGCAGTGGAAGTAGAGGATCCACGTGGTGTCCATGATGAAGGTCAACCTGCAGAAAAGTTAGTTCGCGCCAATGCCTGTCGATCCTGCACTTCACGTTCAGCTTTACAAGCAAGATGGAATAGACGAGTGATATTATTATAATCCTTATACTCTAGAATGGTCCGAATCTCTCTATTTACTCCACCCATAAAACGTGCAAGCATAGCTTCATTATCCTCAACAATACCGCATCTAATCATGCTAGTTTGTAATTCCTGATAATATTCCTCTACAGAATTTTTTCCTTGTCTTAAACGCTGCAAATTTTGAAGTAATTCACGTTGATAATATGGTGGAACCCAACGAGTACGCATAGCAGTTTTCAAAGCAGCCCAAGTTGTTGGAATATTACTCGGATATAATCTACGATGTTCAGACCACCACACACAAGCAAAACTAGTGAAAGCACAAAGTGCAGCAGCAACACGTCTCTCCTCGGGATATTCTAAACATGTAAAATGTTGTTCGGTTTCTAAGTCCCAAGTAAGATTATATCAGGAACATATCTACCCTCAAATGGTGGAATATTCAATTTCAGTTTAGGAAGATGGTCATGATCTCGTACCTGTGGGAGAGCGCTACCATTGTGATTATTTGCAGGTGGACGACCTGGTGGTTGTGGTGCTGGTGGTTGCACGTAGTTCTGATTTTGATCAACCTCATCCTCGTAATCTCCCGCATAATCATCCTCCTCCACATCAGCAGCAGGAGCCACAGAAGTATCAACAGCAGTTTGGCCAAGCTGAAGAGGGACACGGCTCGCTCGGCGGAGGGCTGTGTCGCAACGTGGAGGTAGTCGTTGTTGTTGTTGTTGCAGAGGTGCGGCAGGTGCAGCCGGTGGTGGAAGACGCGCAAGCAGTTCATTAAATCTATTATCGAGCTTTGTTTCGAACGTATTCTCAAGGCCAGTGATCTTCTCCATGGCCTCTTCAAAATTGTTCAGCACATCTTGCACCTGTTCAGTCATCATTTGCTGAAACTTATCATGAAGCTGCTTGTTCGTTAAGTTCTCCCAGTCAATCTCGTCGGCTTGTGATCCTGGCATGGTTAGCAGCAATAGAAACACACAAGAATGTGATCCTACAGACTACTAACAAGTGGTGGTGGTGGTGGGTGTCACAAATCCGTCAAGCAAATCTCAAATTCCTACCAGTTCTTACACAGCAGCAGGCGGTGATCGGCAACTGATGTAGTCAAAAACTCTCAAAGCTTGGATAGAGCGATAACCAGGGAGAGTCAAACGCACGACGTAGATGTATGTGGAGCTGGGAAGGCTTATAATATGGTAGCAAAAAGGGTCAGCAATAATAAATTCAAAGATGCAAAGTTGAATAAACGCTCAACGACGGTACTGTGCTGGTCTTAGGCTAGACCGTCCTAGTGACGCGAGCCTAGAACACTAACAAAATCACGGCGCTGCACGTAAACAAGGGAGGAGCACACTCTGAATTTTTTTCTCTTTTTTCCCTTTTTTTGCACTTTTTTCCTCTCTTTTTTTGCTCCGCAACATTTTTTTGAAAAAGTCTACAAATGGCCTAAAAACTGCCTAGCCAGAATTTTCCAGACTATTTTTCTACTGCGGGTAACACGGAAGTTTGGGAGTCCTTCTCTGTCACGACTCGGAGTATGGCGTGATCTGGAAATCCAAAACAGAGTAAAAAAATACTGGACTCGGAATAGGACTGGTGGCGGAGATGAATCTGGTGGAACTCGGACTGGTGGCGGAGATGAATCTGGTGGAACTCGCACTGGTGGCGGAGATGAATCTGGTGGAACTCGGACTGGTGGCCGAGATGAATCTGGTGGGACTCGGACAGGCGTGATGGCGGCGGATATGTGGTGGTGTATATGGACTCAGATTGGCGGTGAATATGTGGCGATGGTATATGGTAGCGGTAATGAAGTTGGTGTGGTGGTGGTATATGGCAGCAGCGATGATGATGATGCGGTGGTGATATATGGCAGCGGCGACGTGACAACCTGTGACAGAACTTGAAACTCTAAAGGACTAGACGCTAAGACCAGCAACTCGACACGACGATGCAACCGCAAATTCAACAAAGCAAATACAGAAAAGATTATGCAAAGGCTCAGATTGGTTCGGATAGGATGAACTAACCCTAATTTTTTTTGGCTTTTTCGTTGACTATAGGTATGAAGAACAGACTCGATCTAAACTACGAAAAATTGTAAAATCTCACCGAGCAACCTGGAAATTTGATACCACTTGATAGAGGCAAAGGTGTCCCGTCTTTCGATGAGATGGTGGCTATCGTTTTGGAGAAAGTCGACTTTGACGATCCGTCTACGAACGTGTGAGGACGTCGCGCCTTAGCAATCGCTAAACCAACTCCGAGAGGTTATTGACCACGCCGGAGCATGATCAACCTGACCACAAAGGTCTGTTTCCTACAGGCAAACGAAGAACATGCAAGAAACTAAGATTGCAATCTGGATATTGCGAATATAAGAGGAAAGCTTTATTGATCAAAGGTGGGGTTCTGTGACGCCTTTGTCTGGTCGTTGAACACAAACGAAGTACGCGAAGTTGCAGCTATGGCGAACTTTAATCTAAACAAAACCCAAAGTCTAAAGGACGCCCTAAGGGCTGTATATATGGAGGAATAGGGGGGATTTCGTGGCCCTTGTGGGAGGGGTCCGAATCGAACCCTAACTCTTGTTTCCCCACACATACGGACTCTAAAAACAGCCAATACTTAAGTATTTCGAAATTACATGGGCCTGGCCCAATAATAAGGTGATGCAACACCTAGAATAACCTTTGGACGAAATTTATGAAGTGGCATCTTGTATATTTTGTCCAAGGCTTCATGCACTCCTTATGGTGGCTTCAAAGTCCTGAAATCATCACTTGTAACTTCGTTCTTGTTCCCCTTGCGCATGCCATCATCTCCAGGCTTGGTCTTGCCCCAGTGTTCATCCCTCTTATCCATTCCAGGCCCTTCATTTGTAAGCAAAACAAATGTATCCAATTTAGGCAGCATCATATTCTCACGAACATTAGAATCATTACAAAGAAACGAAAGTACGTGGTATTTCAATTGGCGTGCGCGAGCTCTAGTAATTGGTCCAGTATGTATAACAGCAGGTGCTGTGGGTGTAACAATGGTATTGATGTCCTCATCATAACTGGGATTACATAGATGTAGCATTACTTATCCTAAAAAAACCAACTAAGCCCACCTCCCAGCATATCACGCGGGAAAAGACCCGGCCATGCCATTTTAGTCGGGATTACCGGATTACTAGTAGTAGTATTGATGGATCGCGCGAAGCACCAAGTTTAAAAGGAAAAAAGGTGGTACACTCACAGCATGCCTGTCACGGTTGCATTGCACCCCGCACACGGTCGGTCCTGCACGCTCACGCAAACGGAATGCACTTCGGCTTGCCTCTTCATTGACACATGGGACCGCACTTGGAGAAACCGACCATGCACCAAACTCCCCCGCCCACCGCCCAAAAATCCCCCCCCCCCAAATCCCAAATTCAACCGCCCTTCAGCCAGCTAGCCAATAATATTCCACAAACCCCCTCCCCC